>NC_092871.1:87143698-87346244 GCF_032062135.1 Pyxicephalus adspersus
TCTGACCGTCTCCTGTACAATGTCTGCAGTCTCTGACCGTCTCCTGTACAATGTCTGCAGTCTCTGACCGTCTCCTGTACTATGTCTGCAGTCTCTGACCGTCTCCTGTACAATGTCTGCAGTCTCTGACCGTCTCCTGTACTATGTCTGCAGTCTCTGCACAGGATTCCCACAGAAGATTCCCAAGAAGCTTGTGGTACACATCTGGTGATCCTGCCATATGTTCTGCACTATGGAACACATTGTGGCCATGCTGCTTCCCAGAGCTCACATCACTTTACAATATAACTGTGGATTGATCCATATCCCAATGAATGAGACAGCCAACTCTTCCATCACCGTTTAAGCCTCAGATCTTTACCCCTCTGTAATATTTTAACACTTCCATTCATATAAATTATTTGCGTCAGGCCCCGGTTCTGCACCACTTGAGCCCATGCATTGCTCTCCATGGAAAAGGAGTGCGGCGTCTCACACGTTATACCTTAGTGAGCTGTGACAGGACCAATAGAACAACATTAGCAAAGAAGCCAAAGGGAAATGATCCGTGTCTGATGCAGAAAGTCTAGAAGACAAGCATAATACATTTCCCATCCATCTTTACAAGTGCGTTAAGGAGGGAGATGCCGCTGAAACAAATGTGCCATGTTGATTAAAACTCCTACTAGAGAATCGATCTGCAAACTTTGAGGTGTGAATGGGATCGAGCTGATGGACACACTTAGCAGCAAACTAGAACAGTGATATCATCTGGTTTTTCAGAGCCATCTTTGTTCAGGCATCACATAAAGTCACCATTTACTTCCTGAATTATTATGTCAGCTCTGCAGTAGTTACTAATGCAAACATAGCTCAGGCTCCCCTTAAATATTATCAAGAACATACCACAATAAGAAATAACAAAGCCGAACTCTACCAACTTAAAGCGGACCTAAACTCAACATTTATACTTTACATAGAGGGTAGACAATCCTTCTAAATAAAGTAAAAATGTTGGTGTTTTTTATTAAATGCAACAAAAAGGTTGCAGCATCTTTGCTTTAAGTCTTGATTGCAGCGGCATTCCGGGATAACTACATCACGCATCCCGGGAAGCTCTGGGACATTTTTCCCACCAAGGGGAAAGAGAAGCGGATGTCAGGCATGCGCAGTGAGATCGGCTCTCTTCTTTCCCCCTTCACACCTGCGCAGTGCAAGATTGGGTGGCGTAGGAAGAAGACCAGAAGAAAAGGCAGAAAATTGCTGCACAGACACAAAGGAATCCCGGAACAATGCAAGACCGGATCGCAAGAAGAACCAGCACCATCGAGAAATCTGCGGGATTTAAGGTATGTATGATTTTTTTGTTTTTAGTTTACTTCAGTTTTAAGTGGGTAAGCCCAAGAGGGGAATTACTGGTATACTAATATTCAAAAAACAAAATTTATTTCAAAGTATCTAAAAGACTACACATTACACATATTTTGATAAAAGGGTTCCATCAAACAGCACACAACATATATCATATAAAAAAGGCTATCAGAAATCTAGAATTACAGCCAATGCATTTTGCAGCTACAACCACTTCTTCAGGGAATTTTTTTTGGTAGCAGACAAGCATTTACAGGTGTCCAAAGATTGGTTTAGACCAAACTGATGGTGAAGATTCCACCAAACAGCACACAACATATATCATATAAAAAAGGCTATCAGAAATCTAGAATTACAGCCAACGCGTTTTTCAGCTACAACCACTTCCTCAGATAATTTTTCTCGCTAGCAGACAAGCATGTACAGGTGTCCAAAGATTGGTTTAGACCAAACTGATGGTAAAGGTTTCATCAAACAGCACACAACATATATCATATAAAAAACAGTATCCAAAATCTTTAAATAACCCAACGCGTTTTGCAGCTACAACCACATTTTTATTAGCAGCAGACAAGCATATACAGGAGTCCACAGGTTGCTTTAGACCAAATTGATCATGAAATCCAGATGAGTCCCCAAGTATACACAGGATAGTGTCAATCAAAACACTGGAATAATGTCAACAATATCAGGTCAGAATGATGTTCCCCCAAAATTTTTCCAGCACTGCTTTGCAATTTAGGAAAACATGGCATGTTGGTATGGGTTAAATCTGACCGTGTACTGCGGTAGTAGAATATATACAAACAACAGGCACGCCCTGTCACGCTACCATTCTAAACTGATATTGTTAACATCATTCCAGTATCTTGACTGAGGCTGTCCTGTGTATAGTTGTGAACTCATTTGGATTTCACTATCAGTTTGGTGTAAACCAGTCTTTTGACACCTGTACATTCTTTTCTGCCATCGAAAAATCCCTTGAAGAAGCGGTTGCAACCGCAAAACGTGTTGGGTCCAATCATAGATTTCTGATGGCCTTTTTTATATGATATATAATGTGATTTCAAGCTGTTTGTTGGAACCTTTTTATGAAAATATGTGTAGTGTAAAGTCTTTTAATTACATTGAAATAAAATTGTTTTTTAAGGAAGCATAGATAACAACAACTAGTTACAAGTTACAAGTATTGAACAAAAATAAATCATATTCAAACTATACACATATCATCATGAATAAACAAAACATCCAAAACAAATTTAGAATCCTAAATTGCAAACACATTTCCCTAACCTCTATTTTTTGCTTAATTATATGAAGACTTATTGAGGGGTCCCTGTCCAATTTATTATTATATATATATTGGTGGGTCATTATCTAACATACGGTAAGTGTACCATGTGGTGTGCAGAGGAGATACGCTTTCTGGTTTTTATTGAACATTGCTATATATTATTCCCATACCTTGAAGAACCTGTTAACCCATGGTTCCTTATTTAGTGAGGCTTCTAATCAATACATTTAAAATACAAATTTCAGGCCGAGGGTCGGTGGTTCTGAACTTATCCATTTGTGCAGAATTGCTTTTTATTCCACTAATGAGTTAATCGAAAGGAGTTTACTGCCGCCCTGTTCAATACGTGCCCTGTGTAGCATTAATGTTCCAAACAATGCACATGCTGTCGTCAATGTGAAATTTTTTAATCATTTTGCAGGGTGTAACCAGCTACCAATTTCCAAAAATATTTGGTTTTTGGACAGTTACAAAACATGTAATGTAGATTGGCCACCTCAGCCCCACATTTACGTGAATTGTTTGAAATGATCTATGTAGGGATATATGTGACGTTATATAGTTGGAGTGTTATCTCCCTGTACATGGAGGGTAGGAGTGCTTTCCAAGCTCATCTGATATCTATGAAGATATCGGATATTTGGGAAAGATTCACTCCACCAGTTTAAGCCTGTCCTCAATGAATAAAGAGAGCAGAGAGGGGTCTTTTTGCTGCTTGTATTGAAAACAGATTACACATAATACAAAATAGTGTACAATGAATAAAAATAAAACAGTATAACAATACTTAGAGCTTGAGACATATATAGACTACTAGATCAAGCACATAGTAAATAGGTAACATAGTCAGAGTTGGGTAAATAAGTATATAGTATTCAGATATCTTATTTCACCTATTTATTATGTGCTTGATCTAGTAGTCTATGCAGTGCTCAACCCAGAAATTTTTATAGGCTGGTGGGAAGAAAATTTTAGGTGGGTGTAAGCCCCTGAATTGTGACCCAACCCATCAGTAACCACCCAAAAACTGCCGGGTGGTTACTGAAAATTGCCAGGCGGTGAGCCCATTTTAAAGGGGCTGGGGAGAACCCTGGTATGTATGTCCCAAGCTCCCCTGACAAAGTCAATATGGCAAAATGCATCGGCTAAAGAAGGGACTTAGAGAGGAACTAAACTCAAATGTGTGCAAAAAAAAAAAAAATCAACTTACCGTCCGTCTGATCACTCTGGTAGTGTCTTGCATTGGGTCCCACGCACTAGGCGCCATCTTCTTTTTCCTGTTCTTCATCCTACGTCACTTGACCCAGGTGCAAGATCTGGTGACGCAGGATGAAAAAAAAAATTGACTATCTTACTGTGCATGTGCGAGATCGCCAAACTTTTTTCTTTGCGCAAAAAGGCTCCTTTTGATGTTCGGGCATGCGCAGAAGGAGCCCCTAGTGAGGCTTTGCGCTCCCATTCATTCTCAATCGCCTAAGCGCCCGAGAATTACGGGGCGATGATGCACCCTTTTTAAAAAAAACAAAAAAAAAACAGAATTTTTTTTACCTTACCTTTTATGTAAAGTGAAAATTGAAGTTTAGGTACGCTTTAAGGACCTCACCCAAATAGGAAATACATCAAAGATCCTGATTGGCCATAGGACCTACCACGATCCATCTTCTTCTTTTCTACCATAACAATTTTTGTCTAGATTCTTTAAAAATCAAAAGAAACCTCACCTCTCTGCATGCTCCAAATGCAGGAGGAAGGGGATACAGCAGTTGTAAGTATTGTTATTTTTATTCATTGTACATTATTTTGTATTATGTGTAATCTGTTTTGAATACGAGCACCAAAAAGAGCCCAATCTCCCAGTTCTCCGTATTCATTGTTATGCAAATATAGGGTTTTGCTGCAATATTATTGTTTAAAGTAATCTATACCATACACCCCCTATATTAACCTTATTATACATTATTACATTATATAAGCCTGTCCTCCTTACTTCACAGTTAGTGTCAGTTTTGTATTTGATATATATACGTCAGCTATAGCACGATTAGCCGGGTTATGTCTTGTAAAAATCTAGCGGATTGTTCCAATCTGTATCTGATAAGTGTTTTATAATCATTGATTTGTAGGATCTGATTTGTAGGTATATAAAGGGGTGGTCCTCAAAAATGGATATTTCAGAGGATATAGGTCTTTTGGTCTGGGGGTTCACAGAGGATTTTAAATGTAGGAAACTAAAACCCTGGCACTCCGTTTTTCTTGGTGATTGGTAGACCCACGGAAAGTCCACATTACCCCATAGAGGGAGGAGAAGTGAGGAGTGGCTGTTAAGTTTGAATGTGTCTCGAAAGCAAAGTTATGTTTTTTTAATTGATTGGTATCTAACCTGGTAAAAAAAATCCCCCTCTAGCCGCTCTCTCCGCTCCACCAATGACCTGATAATGACTTCCTCACTCATAACCTCATCTCACACACGGCTCCAAGACTTTTCTAGAGCTGCCCCAACTCTCTGGAATGGTCTCCCTCGTCCTACTTCCCCCACCTCCTAGATTGTAAGCTCTTCTGGGCAGGGTCCTCTCCTCCTGTATCACTGTCTGTATCTGTCTGTCATTTGCAATCCCTATTTAATGTACAGCGCTGCGTAATATGTTGGCGCTATATAAATCCTGTTTAATAATAATAATAATAATAATATTATTAATAAATCCCAAAAATTCCCTTCTTGGGCTTACCCACTTAAGCTAGTAGAGTGGGACTTCTGTTTTTTTATTATTAGCTGTGCAGTAATGTGAATCTCAGTGTCTGGGAACCTCTCGGTTACAAATAAATTATTGCTGCAACCTTTTCACCTTGTTACAATGTTGCATTCTGATCACTGGAGGAGAGGAGACTGAAGTTGTGTTTCCTCCTACCTGCAGTAGACTGATGACATTAGCTCAGCCTGGACAAAGTCACGGACTACAGCTTAGGGATGGCTTTTTATTGATAAAGCTGAAGCTTTTCTGTGCTGTGCTTAAAGTAATCACAGAATCCCCAGTACTCCCAAGGGCCACAGCCCTGATGCAAGCTATGGGTTGACTTTTTGGAGAAGTTGTTACAATATCACAATGCTTTGATGTATGAGTGTAAATTTGGAGAAGTGGGAGATTAAAGCCAGGCTGTATTTGCATGGGCACCCTTGGCAATGCCCATGTGTGATGCTGATAATGCTCTACAATTGAATAAAATAAAATCTAATGAATGATAGGGGCGGGGCAGTCAGGCTAGGGAGGGAAGAGCTAGATAATTCCAAACATCTTCCAGCCAGGAAATGAGGCGGGGTCTATCTGACTTGCTGCAGCTTCTATTGTGCAGGAAGCTTACAGTGTACATATAAACCAGACTAAGCAATTTCAGTCCAGGGAATGCTAGGACCATTTAATAGAAGAGAAGCTGGAGGGCAGATTTACTGAAGGCGAGGCAAGAGGGAAAAATTAATGAAGGGGAGGCTGGAGAGCAAATTTAATGAAGGGGAGGCTGGAGGGCAGATTTAATGAAGGGCAGACTGGAGGGCAGATTTAATGAAGGGGGGGTTGGAGGGCAGATTTAATGAAGGGAAGGTTGGGTGCAGATTTAATGGGTCTGATTTATTAAAGCTTTTCAAAGTTGGAGAGGATACATTCTTATCAGTGATGCTGAGTGATCCAGAAAACCTGGAATGGATTCAGACATCTGGTTCTGGATTCAAAACATTTGTTAATATACCTGAAAATTCCATTCCAGGTTTGTTGGATCACCCAGCTTCACCAAATAAAGTGTATCCTCTCCAGCCCTGGGGAGCTTTAATAAATCAGGCCCCGTGAAAGGAAGGCTGGAGGGCAAATTGTATATGGGGCAGGGCAGATTTAATAAAAGGAATGGAGAGCAGATATATTTATAGGAAGGTTGTTAGGAGGATATATTTATGGGGAGGCTGGAGGGCAGATTTAATAAAACAGAGGGGATCCTATAAAGTTAGAACATTATACAATGTTCATGTGTAACATTTCCTAAAGAGCTACACAAGCTGAAAAAACTTTTGCATATGACCCATTCTGGATACCCCCTGCTATGCAAAATGGTTTCATCCGCCAGCCCCCGCATTGTATTGTATCCTATAGTGCTGTAAGAATGATGGATGAAACCACAAAGTGTAGAGGGGGGACCCAACATTTATTGCCCTCATAGTTGTGTCAGATGCAGAAGTTCTTTTTAGATTGCATAGACCTGGTATATATTCAGACATATAAGTAATAACAGATTTCTTTTAAAGGCATTTATTTTATTTTTTTTTTAGAAATGTGTCATATTAAGTTCATTGAGGTACAACATAAAATGTCTCCATGTGAGACTTGACCAAAAAACAGAATGTGCAAAATCTCAGTCAAGCGTCCAATAATAAAAGAAAACCGGCAAATTACATTTTTCTGGGGAATGCGAGATTAATGAACCGAAAGGCCGTTTTCTAGGAAACAGTATTCCATGCAAATCATTTTTTGGTGATTGTATCCCTACAGTACCCCTCCCCCCTCCTGCTGCTTCTTGCCATTGCTCTTGGTTCTCCTCTTGACTCCCTGCCCTTGAGATGACAGCATTGCTGCATGAGAAGCTCACCAGAAGCGCGTCACAAGTACACCATGGGAGCCATTCAGCTTCTTGTTTTACAAGTGCATGACTACCTACATATACTGCATATTCATGCTTTCATTCCTGGATGACACATGCCCCAGCACGGGCATTGCAAAAAATAAAAATGGCATCCATCCTATGTGCAATTACAGGAGATTCATCCTATTCCCAAGTCCCACTAGTCTTACATGAATTATTCATCATAATAAAGGAGTGCATTTTATGGGTATGTTTTACTTCTCAATACACATTGAATGAATGGGAAGGTTGACCATATACATCCAAATCCAGCCCTGATATGATGGACCAATTAAAAATGCCAAAATTAAAATAAAAAAAAAAATCCTGCATACGTTACAATATACAGAAGCAATATAATTCTTCAAGCAAAGCTAAACCTCTTAATATTAAAAGCTTCAATTAATTGGTCTGATTTATTAAAGCTCTCCAAGGCTGGAGAGGATACACTTTCATCTGTGAAGCTGGGAGATTCAGCAAACCTGGAATGGATTTCTTGAAAGTCATTTCCTATTTGCTAGAAAATGTTTTGAATCCTGGACCAGACCCATTCCAGGTTTGCTGGATCACCCAGCTGCATTGATGAAAGTGTATTCTCTCCAGCCTTGGGGAGCTTTAATAAATCAGGGCCAACGTCTTTTCTCATGCTGAGATATAGCCATCATTTAGCTGTGTACTGCAGGAAGTATTTCCTCTCTCCATTCATGAAATCATTATCCAAATGGAAACAAAAAGTTCTGAATTAAACTTTTATATCAGCTTCCTGCTAAAAAGTTACAATGTTGCAATATAATCACCAGATATTGCAACATTGTAACTTTTTAGCAAGAAGCTGATATAAAAGTTTAATTCAGAACTTTTTGGTTTCATTTGGATAATGATTTCATGAATACAGAGATGCATTATTTTTACATTTCTGGGTTCAGCTTTAGCTAGCATCCAATATGTTGCCAGTGACTACTTTTTTCTATAAATATATTACAAATCCACATGTCAGGATAACACAGGAGAAAGTCAATCATGCGAATGTTGCTGTTGGTGAGACATCTGCTGTCTGCAGCCAGTCTATGGCCTGAGGGGTTTATGTCATTAGAGACCTGGAGTCCACGTTAAAATGGGAATCAAAAGAAAAACCCAACAGAATAAGCTGCACAATTGTTCAAAAGCTGCTGGTGAACATTTACACTGCATGGCAAAGAGATACTGATATAAAGAGCAAAGGGCAAACATTGTATGGTAGCAATCAGTGCTTTCATCAACGTACCATAATTACTAATATTGGAGATCTGAAACTCCACTCACTTGCCTGGAATAATCAATCACCATCTTTGGAAACGGTTTACATGGTCAATTCTCCTGATACTCTTCATACTGTGGCCATGGTGCAGTTTGTTTCCTTTGAAACACACAAATTGCTTTTGCTTGAAACAAGCTCCTTTGCTTATTTATTATAGCTCATGGTGTTACCAGTACCAAAGTGGGATCTCTATCTGCCAAGGCTTAGGTCTCTATGTGGTAATAATGCTGATTGGTATTTTAACAGTAGGGATTACCAGTCCATGAATAAAAATGGCGAACATTCCAGTTTATTGACATTTTTATGAATGGGGCAGATACAACACAATGTCATCTTAGCTGGTTTGGTGTTCAAGAACAGTTTTCCAATGATAAATGATGCTGCTACTGCAAATTGAGACATCCAGAAATATATTCATGCATGTTATATAAATGCTAAAAGGTGCATTTTGTATTTCTGTAATTCTGCAATACCATTCTTAAAAGCTAAATGGTGACGTAAAGCCGACCATCTATTGGGTAATGTCTCACTGATATCTAAGAAACAACCAAGATATCATTATTGAAGCACTGGGTTTATTTTACTATTGATAGACAAGGATAATATTGGTCTGAGGAAGATGATATTATAAAGCAAAGTTTCATTCAAATGTTGGAAGATTCCTACAACTGATGTTTTATATTTTTTCTGCATCTTTACAACATGATCAAATTCTCAATAAACTCTTTGTTTTATTTCACCGCACATTACTCAAAAAATCAAATCCCACTAGTTAGAAAGATCTGTTGGATCACTAAATAAAAATCAGGTGGAATACAAAAGAAAATTCTGTAGTGCACCACCTTCAATCCCCTAGCACAACTGCTAGAAAGAATCCAGCACCACATGGTGCCAAGGTCACAATACAGGAACTCAATCAATATCTTATGTTGTTCTGGATTCATGTTGTGCTCATGTTCATCCATGTTGATTAAAGATCTGGCTTGAACAAGTTGCAATTGAAAATCCACATGCGTGGTGGTTACCCTACTGGTTTACCAGGCCATGAGGACATAAAACTCTTTGACAAGTATATCTAGACCAATTATGGTGAGTGTGGTCCTAATGCAACAAAACTAATCTGACCCAGTGTCAGGCATATCTGAACCTCATTGGACCAGGTGCTAGCACTTCCATCACCAGTTTATTCACCCTTTTCAGGTAGTGGGTGAAATCATGCAAGGCCAATGGTGCAAGGGGAACTTTATATATAGTACACATTTATATGGAAACAATAGGATGTGTCTGTGCTGTAAAGCAGAGGTTCCGGATTTACAGTTGGCCCCAGGGACATGAAATATTGGTTTGCTTTGTTCTGCCTACAGCTTTTAAAAGGGGGAATAAACCCATTTTTTGGAGTTTAGACATTTACTTTGACCATTTGAAGACATTTGCACAAGCCCACATTGCTGTTTGCAGTTTTTAGCAATAATTTAGAGCTATTCCAATCAAGTAAGGAAATAGGTGGAGCATGGAGGTTTTATCTGCCTTACACATGCTGCCCTGTGCAACTACTGACCCCTCATGGACTCTGTATTTGTAACAGGCAGCTATGCTCTGGTCAAGCAATATACCTATATTTTTGGGCAAGTGAGCGCCCTTTTATTACCATCTCCAAGCTGCTGGATTCTGACTGTAAGCCATGAGGAAGAAAACATTTTAACCCCCCCACCACAACCACAACATTTTATGGAGTTAATTTTCTTTGCACATTTTTGAGCTATGTATTTATAACGAGCTTTAAGGAATCTGTATCCTCTTCAGGTGATCATCATTCATGTGTCATCTTCTTTCTTTCTGCTGGTTCACAGGAAGGTTGGGGGGATAAATAATAGGACTGTGCTGTAAGGTGGAGGAAAATGGAGATAATTACCTAACCTGAGGATAAAGTAACCATTGATTTTGTAAAGTGCTGCATAATATAAGAGTATAGTTAGGGGTAGGTATAGTCACCTGTTGCATTGTCCCTGTTGCATTAATAAATTCATTTATGGGAATAATAAAAAATTGAAATTTAAACAATTTAAATAAACAACACTGGTTTGCACCAGTTGCAATCTGGAGAACAAGCTTTCCAGTGTGCAAGAGAACATGGGCAATTTTCAGTGCTCAACTCATTATCAAATGTAACAAATTGCTCTCTGTACAAGTAGGATGAAGCAGCGATTAATTGCACGATTGCATAATACTCCATATGGGTGCAATGATTGCTGCTTGATGCAACTACTTGTGTAGTTCACAGCATTGGGAGTCACTCATTCCATCTGTGCAGCGATCATTCACAATCTATGTAACACAATTGAGCAACTAAATATCCCCCATGTGTGGCAGCATTACCTATTCATCATTAGGCACGTTGAATGAGAAAATCATGATATGTTTGTATTAAAACACCAGCAAAGTCCTTTCATATAATAAAACAACTGCTAATTTACAACTGAGTCTCATATTTCTGCATATGGCGGTAATAAGTTATTTTTCTATTGCGTTTGTTTGTTTGCTGATGGTGGTGGTGCGGTGCCGCTCCTTGGCACAGGTGATGTGCCGCCATCTAATAATATATTTTCTGCTATCACAGGACCCGCAACATCAGACGTCTCCAAATCAAAACATTCGCTGATCAACCATATGCTCACACCTAAAGCAAAGAAATGCAGATTTACATAAGTCTAAGTATATGTTTATTGGATTGTCAACATTCCTGGCAAGTCATCAGGAGAAAATTCGAAAGCAAGGAATTATTTTATCTGTTTTCCCTCAATGAAGTTCACAGGCATGAAATGTTTGGTTAAAACGTCAGAAAGACTCCCAGTTTGTTAGCTCTAGGCATATATGGAAAACCTTCAGCACCCACTCTTCACACTTTTTGCATGACATGGATCCACTTTCATATGATCCACCATGGCATCTCTTTTTGGAGAGAATACCAGTAATACCCAATCACAGTCCAGGCCCACTGGTGCCCGGTCATGTTCCCTACCCCCATGCAGAAGTCATTATACCACCTATTGAGTCTTACGGACCCACCTAAGGGTCTAAGGATCCAGCCAAGGGAACCAACGTAAAGTTCCTACGTATCCAGGCAGCAATACTGGGACCCAAAGACAGACCCTCCTACACTGCAACCAACAAGAACGAAAACTCCCTTTATGTGACTGCTAAATGAAGAATCTATTTGGGATATTTATTTATTTTTTAACTAGAGGGTCTCAAACTATATCCAGGAAAATGTGCTCACTCTCCCACCATATTGAACCCACTGTGGTGCTCCCGTGGGTACAAGGATCCAACACTCCCAGCAGTTTTGGACTCACAAAAGGCTCCAGCTCTTGAACTGAGGAATAGAATGGTGTCAGGGATCCTAATTCTAAAAACAGCAATAGGGTCTTCTTGTATTTAGGGACACCTGGCCTGGTGACAACACTGCAGGGACCCTGTTCCAGTCTTCAGGTCAATATTTTATCTCTGTGGAGAAGCAAGCAGTACATGGCTATACAATATTCAATTCTTCCCTTGCCATTAAAAAGCACCAACAGGCTTAAGACCTAATTCCCAGAGATGCAACACAAGGATAAAAATGTGTTTTTGTACCCATGTGACTGTAATTTTACAAAATCAAGAGACTGAAATCAACTGTCACTTATGGGAAAATAGGAATCCTTATCTGCATATGTTAGCTTTGTGAATTGAGTCCATATTCGCCATATATGACGCCATATTTGACCCTTCAGCAAGAGCACAGGAACAGGTGTCCATATTGCAGAGTCTTCTTAACCTCTTGTTCTTTGGTGGCAACAAATAAAGGGGAAAGTTTCCCCAATGGTGACACAGACCACTATTGACAATACATCCAACCTTTCCCTGTTTCCAAAAAAAAAAAATAATGACTAACTTTTAAGAGTGCAGAAAAGAAAAAGTTTTTTTTAACCCTTCCTCATCTCAAACCTTATATACCTACATACCATCACCTTCCCCATGTTGCACCATTCAGCATCACACCTACAATTATGGAGGAACACATGAAAAAATCCAATCCACAACCCTTGGTCAATCAGAGCTGCAACATAAGCTGGCCAAAGCCATTTGTACTGCAATAGCTGAAACAGAACTTTCCTTTCCACAGATTATTGGTAAGTGTACATGCCCATGAGTGCTGCATTATAGTGGCTCTTTGCCATGTACAGGCCTAGCACAGATTTACTTGAAATAATTACTGAATGATAAATCAGCTAAATATTCTGATTGTTCCTAGAATTAGCATTCACTGTTACATCAGGTCCGTTCCTCCTGACCTTCAGGCTGAAAGATTGACTTATGTATTACTGTGAATGTAGCATCAGGTTCCTCAATCTGGAACAATGCATCTATTAATAGTGCAGCCAAGGCAACCTCGAACAATATAACCATGGTATTAAATTCAGCCACCATCACACCAAGTCCTCTCTGTGCCACAGGCATGTTTGGTGGATGGGGACATGGGGTGGGAACCGGGGGTATTCACTGTGAGGTTAGGCTTGTGATGTGCCATCCATGTGGTGATATTATCTGTGTTGGTCCCATATCTTCTATGCAAACTATTCTGTGTCCCTGTGTTGTTGAAAGGACTTTTGATGGAGACTACATTATTCAGAGTCAAAGCTTGAATTTCCAGAGCCCCATAGCAAGATTCTGGATGTGCCTCCATTAAGACGCTCCTGCTATAAGGCCTTCTCTTGAAAGTTTTCCCATTATAGTACTTTCCCCCACTGTTTCCTTCCTTAAAGCACCCCTTGTTATAGAGCATCACCATACTGTCGCCCCTGGTTGTGTCCTCTGCATAGCCAGCAGCAGAACATCCAGTAAGTATTTTATTTATCTCTCCCATTTCTGCCTACAGCCACCATCTTCCATGTCCCGAACCTTCTGTGCCTCCTCTGTTTCTCACTTTCCATGACACAGAGGGTGGGAAACTGAGGAGACATGTCAGGATGAGGAGGTTGCATCTGCTGACTCCACTAAGTACAAAGATTGAGACTTGTTGGCTCCTAAAATCCTGAGAATAATTGACCAATCTGAGTTGAGTCTTCCAACCTCACTTTTCACAGCATACATTACCTTTACCAAGATGGTGTGACTACAAGTGGGTTCCCATGTGTTTATTACCTGTCACATAGGTCCCAGCACTCCCTCAACCCAACTCAATTAAGGTGACACCATGGTCTGCCAGGACCTAACTCAATCAAGGTGACACCTCGACCTGCCAGCACCTGGCTCATTCAAGGTTGAAGACTCCTTTTGGCATCTTGCAAACTTTTAGATAGAAGCAAAAGTAACAATCTTTATGTTTCACTCTTTGCAAACATTCCTTATAAATTATCATACCATTCGATATTATAAAACCATCTTTTCCTCTTCATATTTCTGGCATTTCACAAAAAAAAAAGTCACTTCAACATGGCGGGAAAAGACAAATATCAACGATAGGTAACACTTACATTGCAATAAAATAATTTTGATTTTTGATCATCATGCAAATATTGCTTGAAACAGATGAAAATCTAAACAAATTATAGAAAGGTTCCTCCTACCCCCGGCCTTGTGTGCATTGGGGATTCGGTGATTGAGCCATTGATGGTACTGCTGAGAATCTCCATTAATAAGTTTAATGTTGTCCAGGCACTGATCAATAGGTGAATAACTAGGGAAATAATCCATATCTCCCAGATATCCATTGTCTGATTACCGGCACCGACTAGCTCCAATCTTTGTCCAATCAATGAGGACCCCCCGCTTTGACCACCAATAGCGGAGGGAGCTCCTGCCACAGTTACATTATTGATGGTTGGAGTGGTGGGCGTGACATTTCACAATAAATGTTGATCAATATATCAAATCTAACGATGAATCTATTAGCAAAATTGGACAGCATTGACCAGGACCTCATTAGTGCAAAGTAACCTTTTTTCAGATAGGTCCCCAATCTGCACAAACCCCCCAACATTTTACTTCTCTTTTTGGCTCCACATGGTAAAAATTACATTTGTGCTTGCTCACTGGTTTGTGGCAAAGCAATGAATAGCTTTTAAAGAGTTGGACCACATGAAGAATCAGTTTATTAGAGATAAGAAGGATGTCTTTATACATCTGTCTGGACTTCATATCATAAATGAGCGTCTGCTTTTTATTGTCCTTATCAACTTTTTGATGAATGATCTACGCCAGTCAGCTGGGTCCAAAAATTACGGTGACCTCATTTACCTTATCACTGCACGGATAACCCCCCCCCCCCCCCCTCTGCTGGAATCCCTGTGAATTATACACCTAGGCGCTATTCTATGTCAGCTCATTCTGACCCTCCGCAGAATCATCTGCAGACAGACAGGCTAAAGTGATCCTATGAAAAGAGACAACTATAAGATCTGAATGCTGAAATAAACCTGGAGCAAGGATGTCATATATTGCAACAATAATCCCCTCCATCCCTTATGTAATGTCAAGACAAGAGAGGATGATGTTTACAGCTCAGTCTGGGTGACAACTACGGCTTCTCTGTAGATAGACTAAGCAAATGTTGTCACCCTATGACAAAAAGTGTCAATTACCAGGTGAAAATTGGAGGGAAAAAAGCTTTAAAAATAATGCAGCCACCACATAGGATTGGCAAGCAACAATACATAAACTCTTTAATTTACATGACCATGGCTAGGTAAGACGAGCATGGAACATTTCTGGAACCACAAGGAAGTTTGTATTTGGTTATCTGCGAATGTCCCTTGCCGCCATTTGTGATGTTTGGAGTTATGCTCACCCTATGTTTGTGCTTGTTCATTGCTATACCAATAGCAGCCTGTGACTACAAAGTAACATCATAAAATCATTGGATGCCAGCTTGGGATGGAAGGAGGCGATACTCAGACCTTTCACCTATTTATATTCTAGGTCAGCCTTCCTCAACCTCCTGACCCCAAGAGGAACCCTTGACGTGACAAAGGGAACTACATCTGATGGTAAATCAACGTGACTGGAGTCACACAAATTATAATGACCAGGGATAGCGAGAACTGAAAGAGAAAACTGTAATTGACTGGTATATTCAGGGTCAGTGAAAAAGGCCATGCCTCTTCATCGATGGTCAGTGAAGAAAACAACTTCCTTATATTGGTGGTGAACAACATTCACTGACATTGGTGATTCATGGAGAAGGCCATCTACTTACATCTATGGTCTGTAGATGTGGCCTCCTGTTTAACATTGGTGGTTAATGGAGAATGTTCCTTCTCACATTGGTGTTCAACTGGGAAAGCCAACTCATTGCACTGATGCTCAATAGTGGGACAATTAGCAAAAGAATGTCCTTTTACATTGGTGGTCAGTGAAGAATATTCACATATATTGGTGATCCATGGAGAAGGCCATCTACTTACAATAATGGTCTGTATAGGAGGCCTCCTGTTTAACACTGATGCTTAGTAGAGAACTGATGTTCAGTAGGAAATTGATGGTCAGTAGAAGAAGCCCCCTTACGTCCTCCTTAGGCCTTTACGGTGGATGTTTGGAAAAACCAGCTCATTCCATCAGTTGTCAATGGAAAAGGCTACCCCACTCCAGCTGTTGTCAATGGAGAATATCACCTCTGAATAATGGTGGCCAGTAGAGAAGTGTCCTTTTTATTGGGGGTTAATGAAAAACGGGGTCTTGCCTGCATTTATGGTCAGTGGGAAATCTTTGCATGGCGGACAATTGGCAGAAGAATGCCAATTACATTGGTGGTCAGTAGAGTAAGCTCTAACGTTTATGATCAGTGGAACAGGGGGTCTTTTATTGGTTACGGTTATTGGTCTAGTTGAGGAAGGTTTCTCTGGGTCTAACTTTGGATTTTCTCCAAGAAGTTGGCCCTTACTTGTGTTCCACTATAATGATGATTTTTCATTGCAGAATATGCAAGCTATATCTCTTCTGCAATAAAACTAGGAGCTGAACACTCACGGGAGGCATATCACTGGCCAGGCCAAAAAAGTTGGCTGAAGACTCCGCACCAGGGTGAACATTTTCGGAACTAAGGTATGTTTATTTCTGCTTTGATGTGAAGAAACAGATCACATGACATGAATGATTTAGAATAACATTGTTGTTAGCACTGCGGTTGTTTTAGAACTATTATAGAATAATTGCACCGCAGGATCAACAGGTTGAAGAATAAAAGCCCATGCCTTAATGCAACTGACAGACGGCATCACGTGTGTCATTTTTTATTTTTTCCACTTTAAGGGTCTCTTCAGACTTGTTGCAATAACATGCTCTCTGCAATCCTCGTCATTTGTAATGGCACCCCAACACCCAGCACACTAAGAACCAACTGACCCCACATGCACTACAGGACACCGCTTCCTACAAATGCTGCAGGTCCAGATTTTGTTCTATCGGTATGTATCGGTCATCCAAGTAAATGGCCTGCTCCAATGCAATGCCCATTACCGCATGGAATACAGCAAGCAATAATGCGCTGCAAGGGGGCCTTCAATATCATTTCTTTCCCAGCAGTGGTTGTTTGTTGCCCCTCGGTTGCTGTAATACAATTTATATTTGCTGCCTAACTTCCGGCACCGCATTCTAATTTTTGCAACCTATCACCACCAATGTTCACGTTGTTTTCTTGCACATTTCCCCTCCATGTGTCACATATGTATTTTTCTTTTTTTTTTTTGCGATCATTTGCGTGTCTTTTGTGTCTCTGTTCCATCCTACTTCCTCCCCCTCTCTCCTGTCTTTTTCCCCTCTGGTACAGATAGCAGGCTCTCCTGATTGCCATGCAGAAGTTGGCGTCTGCAATTTCTGGCAGAAGGTTTCAGTTGCCATGGTTTCTGTTGTAGTAGGCAGCTGCCCGGGTGGCCCATTACAGAGGAAGGCTGGTAAGAAGGGGCTAGAGGTCAACCAATCTCAGTGTTGATCACGGGGGCAACGTCCGCCTGGCAAAAGAATTGCAGATTGCGGAAAAAGGTCAATTGGGGAAATTAAAGTTTTGTTAGCAGAGCACAACTCATTAAAAAGTCACCGGCCCCGCCAGCACTTTTTATGGTTTAGTTGAATGGCGTTACATCACAGGATCATCACAGAGATCTATAGGTTACTAGATCGTTCATCACAGTATTAAGGACGACGGGTATGGTTTGGAAACATTTGAGATCTCTGCATTCATTCATATTTATTATTATATCACAGAAGATCTAAACCATGTAGTCGTGTGACTGAATGACAATGCTATGGCACAATCAGGAGACAGCAACAGAGCGTTGTCACCCTAAAACAGGAAGTGTCCAAACAAGGACCTGCAGCAGTGATTATTTAAATGAATACTACGGACTGAAAAAAATTTTGAAATGTCATAAATGTGAAATTCTGTAAATCTATACAAATAGTAAATAACCTCCAATGTTCCAATTGCTGTTATGGGGTGACAACTTTCCCCTAGTTGTGCTCCTGCATGGGTTTTTTTTAAACAACCCTGTTTTGGGGTTTTGGTTGTAAGGAGGAAGGAATGAGCAGCCACCAGGCAAAGCAATGTGTTCATTGCTCTGTATGTTTCCTATGGACTACAGTTAGGGGCCACACTTTCCTGAGGGGCCCTGGCAAAGCAGTGCAGCTTCCTTCTACCAGGTTGCTATCAGACAAGGGGTCCCTTTGTACTAGGCCCCACTCACTCAAGTACATTGACTCTGTAATGCTGGAACTTTTAAATCTATGAAAGGGGACCAAAGAAAGTTTACATAGCATGGGGTCCAGAAATTTCTGATTCTGGCCCAGTTCTTGTATATCTGCTAATGCGCACCACTGAAACCACTTTAGAGTATTTTCTTTTCGCTCAGCAGGCTAGTAAGTGTGCTGGGAAATTTGGCCGACACACATCGCACAGCTGCCGTCACCGTTGTCACCCACTGAACGCCTGGTGTGCAGCTGATAATGGAGTGAATGTAGATGGGAAGGGGCTGCAAACTGCTAATCAGCAGCACTGAGATACAACAAAACATAACAAAAAACAAAAAAACAGCATTTAAAAAAACAATCATCACACGGCGTACTAAGGTGTCTATAAATATATAAACGTTTGCTGAGTGAATGTTTTGACATTTGTGGCAAGCTGTGAATAATACATTGCAAATGATTATATAATATGAAATGTTATTTCCTGATATTTACAAGGTGAATGCAATACCCAGGGGGCATTACAAAAACATTTTAACATTTGACTTTGTCCCTGTTGCCCAACAGCCATATGCACCTGCCCCTTACAACAAATGCCCCTGAAACTAATGCTCATATCGAAAAATGAGTGAATGCTGGTGAATGCACGTGGTGCAGTCTGATTGGACAAATAAAATATAAATAGCCCGCTTTAGCGCTTGTTATCATTATAGGGGCACGGTCCATTTTACTTAATGCACACACACCTCTTAGATTGTAAGCTCCTCTCCTCCTGTATTAGTCTGTATCTGTTTGTCATTTGCAACCCCTATTTAATGTACAGCGCTATGTATTATGTTAGTGCTATATAAATTCTGTTTAATAATAATGATTACTGCGCAGGTTGCAATTTGCTGCATTTCCCACATGCCAAGTTCCACACACAAGTGTGCACCATGCTGCATGTGTCAAAGTGCATTGCCATGTGTGCTGAGAATACCAATGAATGACAACCCAGAGCACGAACACATGCTGTGTTTTGCAGTAACAAATGCATTTCCATGCAGGTGCAATGCACTAGAATAAATAAAGCCCCTAATGTCACCTAGTTTATGTTTACATCTATGGGACACTGAACACCCTTCTCTAGGTTAGTCACCAGCAGCCTAGGTTTATTGTACAATGCTGCGTAATATGTTGGCGCTTTATAAATAAGGGTTTATAATATAATCATAGAATGCATTTCCTTTATTATCAAATATACAAACACTTCCTCTGTATAAGAGTCAGGAAATCCCCCTAGCAGCCTGGATTGTAACTGGATGTTTTACGACAAACCGGTGTGCAATCGGCTGCAACACAATTAGCGGCTGGCCCGCCATGCTTAACGCAGAGTTTCCCATAGCCTTAAAAGGCTTTGTAGAAAAGCTGTAAATAAGACAAGAAGCTACAGATAGTCAATGTGTGCTGTTCAGGCTTGATGAAACACTGCAGTGTAGCATGGAGGCAGTGTTCAAGTCAGGAGGTGCAATGCAGTGTGCAAACTACAGGCCAAGCAACCATAAAACTCCTCTCCATCACTGCATCACTTATAGATAGGGCCGCATCAGGACCAATCAGAGTGGAGGATGTGCACCAGGTACAAGCACTTCTCTTTATTCTCTGTTCAGATATAAAATGCTTTATGGAAACCTAAAGATGTATTCGGATGGAATATGCTGCGGATTATTGTGCGTTGCATTCAGAAACCACCTTGATTTAAACGGGAAACAAATGCACAATGCACCAAAAAAAGTGCAGGTTGCAGGGTAATAAGTGTGAGAGTTACAAGAAGTATTGGTGTTTTTTATTGAATTTTATGTACTTCATTGACAGTGTTGCTATGTATATTAATCTGCTATTTATGATCAGTGGCAGTGCAATGCTGCACACCTGAAAGTATGGACTGGCCTGTGCTGCTACATCACAATAGCATTAATGGGCTCCTATTATCTGATAATATTTGTGGTGTTATGTATTTTATTGAACACGGTGACAACACTGGTTCTCCTCAAGGGACAACAATGCAGCGTTGTCACAATGCACGATGAATAGGGGGTGTTAATTTATGCAGATTGAGGTTGAATGCAATACAAAACACTGGGATTGTCACTGCCAGTACAGCGCCCTCCACAGGGCTTCACCCTGTTGTGAGCAGCTAGTATAGCTGTACAGGGGACTCCCATATTATTTGATGACCTCCCCTTACCTCACTAAAGCACCAATAAGAACTCACAAAGGTTACTTCATGGGCCACATAAGAAGGTGTTTGTGGACCAGGTCAGTTAATAAAATGAAGTTTTGGGTATACAGGGATTAAAAAAAAAATTACATCCAAAAAGTGACTATCCAAAATTTTCCAATTCTAAACCCAACCATATAAATCCACCTCTAGTCATTCATCCATATGGATAATAAACAAATCTCTTAACTGCATTTCAAGCAGATTTGCAACACTCACCTTGTCTACATTTATGTTCCTACAAAAACCAAATCCTAATTCCAATTTAAATAAAATAGTTGGGCCGAAATTATAAAAATTGGAAAAGCATCTCAGGCTGCAATGCACACCTCCTCTGCAGTGTTGACCCCTCTAGACCCATTGCTATGTAATCCAGCAATGGTCCTTTCTGAGATTAAATGAAAGGTCATCCAACACACTTCACATGGTCCTTGCAATATCTTTGCCTGGGCTAAGGCTAATAGCGGTGCTGATGGCAGACCCTCAGCACTGCTCTGTCGTATTAAAGACTACCCACCGTAAGACACCCTAACAGCTAGAAAACTTCAATAAAAAATTGCCTGAAAAATAATATAAAACAAGTGCAGAAGGTTAGATAACCAAAGAGGGAAAATAAATTGTAAAAAGTTCACATTCTTTTGTGCATAACTTGAATCCTACAAATCCGTCAGAATGGTGATCCTATGATTTCAGATTGCTTCACTTCTGTAGGTGTATATAATACAGCTTGTATTTAGTGATAGCGTAGGATATTGTGACAGGGCCTCTTTAAGCCACTCTCATGCAGTTATGTGTGTTTTCACTGGGCTTTATGCTGGGTAGTAGACAGAATGGAACCTAAAACATATAGGTTTAATAGGTGCCAATGGACCATCACTGCACTACTCCCCAAAGTTTTTGCTGAGCATTGTGAGCACAAGTAAAAAATTGCAAGAGTCTGCTTTACCTGTTGGGCTTCCTATATACAGAGCATTGGAGCTGAATGGCGTGAAGACCACCTAAAAAAAAACACAACATACCATTCCCTGTATACACTGACAATGGTGGTCATAGATCCCGCTTTGTTTTGTGGTTTGGCACGAGGTAAACCCTTTAATAGGATTGAAATTGAGGCAAAATTTGCCAAGCTGGTCAGCACCCCATGCCAACTATACAGACTGATAATCTGATCACTGTCCTAACATATCAGAGAAATCTGCTGCCAAATAGCTGATATTATGTGGGAACTTCAAAAAGCAAATAGTTTATTTTTTTATATTGTATTTATCAGTTATTATCTACATTGTAGTATTGCAGTATCATTGTGTTTCACTGAACAAACTAAAGAACAACAATGCATCAATTAATGTGCAATATATTTACAGGATAAAAAGCCCCAAATACAGAGTACTTGACTTCTATTTTCTGCCCTGTTGGGGAGAAGGTTTGTAATTTGAGTGCCAACATCACATTAGTTGGGTGTCTTGGGTAATGTAAACACTTGCTATTGTCTGTCCAGCAGAAGAGTCCTCTAAGGTGCCTCATTAGAGGCGCCAACAAATAAAATGGATGAGCACATGGATGAGGGAGTGTGCATAATCATAGATGGACTTTAATGCATGACAAAAACAGACAAGACCCTTTTGTTTTAATGCAGCAAGCCACAACACACAGCATGTACCTGCTGGTGTTTTGCAGTGCCATTTTTAAATGAATGGCCCCATAGTGCCTGCACCATATGTGTTAACATGTGTTGCTGAGGAACATATGGTATACAGTACATCACAGTAATTTTTAAATGAGAATGGTCATTAGGAACGATGATTTTATAAATATTCATATTGCTTGAGAATATTAAAAAAATATATTATTACACAGCAAAAGTTACACGTTAACAGTATGAAGATGAAGGGTTGGATTGTGGAAAGGGGGTGTGCACTGGAACCCATAGATCTCCTGATAATTTTGTAACCCAGATGGGGCAAGGCGAATTATATGCCAAAACAAATAATTTATGACACAATGGAGGTTTATTCCAGTCCTCCAGTGGATAGGAGACCCGCATAAATGCCTGATGATTCTCTTCTGCCAGAACTATATGTAAATTGCTCACATGGAGATTTTATTATGGTGAATAGAAGCTGAACTATCCTATTCACTATATAATATAGAACATTTTCCTTCCAGCAGTTTTGGAGCCAAAACCTCCCTGAAATCCATGCTGCTGGCTGGCGAATAAACCTAAGCCGGCTCCTATCACAGCTGGGCTGATGTAGAGTTCACCAGTGTCCAGAATGTTTTCAGAAGCATTTTCTATCATGCGGTCAGCATTGTCTAGAACAATGAAATACCTGGCAGGGGAAGCTGGGAACTGAAATATTTAATCCACGTAGCAGTTACAGTATTTTTCAGGACCAGCTGCCCTCAAATAAAACAATTGGCGCCTACTCGTCCATTCTGGAATCACTAAAATCTTCTTTACCAAAGATAATTGATTGGATTTAGGGAACCTCTACTGTAAAATGTATGGTCTGCCATTGTTAAGTGATGGTGAGCAGCAGGCTCAGACAGTATTGTGGTCCTGAGAGTTGAGTATGTAAAAAAAAGATTGAGATTACATGTAGTGGGTTAAGTTCTAGGTTATAGGGAAGGTCAGTGTTAGAGTTATGGGTAGAGTTATGGGTAGAGTTTGTTGGGGATATGGGAAGGTTTAGTGTGAGGGTTGCAGGAGAAGTAAGGTTAAGCTTACAGGATGGGTTAATATTGGAGAATGTTGGGTTTACATGTAGGGTTAGTGTTAGGATTACTTAAAGTGTTAATGTTAGAATTACAGGAAGTATTAGTGTAATAGGAAGGGTTTGTGTGAGGGTTATAGGAAGGGTTAGTGAGGATAGTGAAGGAAAAATGGAGTTGGTGTTGAGTAACGGTACTGTTGGGGTTACAAGGTTGGGGACGTTAGTGTTAGTTATGGGAGTGTTCGGGGAGTATTATTGTTGGGGTACATATTTCAGACACTGTGGTAAACCACAACCTTGTGCTGTATGCTCCACCATTCTCCCAAAGGATAACAGACAGGGTTAGTTGACCTAGTATAAGGTGTTCCTTCGCTTCAGAGGTTTCCTCCCTACACCTGTTACATTCATTTCCCCAAAATATATAACTGAAACTAATAAGTCGATCAAAAGTTCTCTGATTTTACTAGCAAAGTGCTTGTTCCAGATCACTTACTCCGAAAGCCAGAGACAGCCAGGTAACAAGTGTTTCCAGAAGGATCAGGGCCAGATTTCTTTATAACCAATGTAGGCCATCTTTGAGGTCAGCAAAGAATTCCAGGGCAACCACCCACACATCAATGGATGAAAGGAAAACATCAATGTGTAAAATAAAGGGTCCCAGACCACTTTCCTGCTTGTACTGGCTGTCAGTGACAACTGGCTGGGTCCTTTTTTGATGTCCATGCAACAATTGTCCTGTAAGTGATATTTTCTAAGTGTACAGACACAGAAAATTGACCCTGGCCCTGCTGTCTTCTCCTAATGTGCCTTGCATGCCCATGACCTATTATCTTGTTAGAGTGATAGTAAGACCAGCAAATTACTGTATATTTAAATAAATACAAGTCGGAAACTAAGGTCATGGGTTGTGGCAAGAATCATGATGGCCTAGTGGGGCAGAAAGTACAAGAACCACATAACCACATGCAGGCCCTAAATTGAAACGTTGTGAACTTGTCTTTGCTTTGTTGTCTCAAAGACTATTCTACTGGTTCAGAAAGACGTCATGAAAAGTAAGCAAGGGGCCCATGTGCAAGAACAAATTTTGCCCTCTTCTTCCATTTTAATGCTTGAGAACAAACAAGTATTTCTTAAATTTAGATAGGTGGTAGCCAAGAATATGCCAAATGTTCCTTAAAGTCCCTCAAGGTTTATTACAGAGAATAGGGGTTAGACAGTAAACAACCCCTTCACTTTTAGCCCAAATGGTGTCAAAAGGAAAAGAAACAAGTCTTGGTTTCATTTGGGCAGGAAGTAGTGGTTGCCATCACTATGTAGACCAGAAGAAGGGTTAGAACATGGGAACCCCTGTCCGTCACTTGCCCTAGACGCACCTGGAAATATCCCAGCATCTACCTGATCAACATATTGGGGCTTCTCAATGGTGTCAAGAAGAAATGAAAGCAATATTGGCAACTTTCAGGCAAGAAAAATTGGGGGTAGTGGTTAGCACCCATCATAAAGACCAGGTGAAGGTTTGGGGCATGGAAAAGCTTGTCTATCACTTGCCCTAGAGGCACCTGGAAGTATCCCAGCATCTACCTGACCAACATATTGGGGCTTCTCAATGGTATCAAGAGGAAATGAAAGGAGTATTGGCAACTTTCAGGCAAAAAGTAGAGGGGGTTGCATGCAACCATGTAGTCCAAGAGAAGGGTTAGGGCAAAGAAACCACTGCCCATCCCTTGCCCTAGGTGCACCTGAAAAAAATCCAGCATCGACCTGACCAATATTTTAGTACTCCTTAATACCAGCAGCCCCTCTGCACAAATGATTAGCCTCTGACACAAAATAATTATTTTCATTGCAATCATAAAGATATATCCAAACATTCCATCTATTCACAGGCCTATATAGGCAGCTCTAGGCCCCCATTGTATTAATGGGCCCTACAACAGCCACATGCTCTTGACTTGTCCTGACACCAATACAATTGTCCATCCCAGCAGTTCCTCTTACCTTGCAGTCTCCCACACAGGACCTTACAGAGTATTCCCCAGATTGCAGGTACTTCTCCAACACAAAATCAAACTCCTCGTATTTTTCCTGTCCCTATAGAAATAGTCACCCCCTGGTCAAAGTCCATCAAGGAGAAGTCCTCAGGGGATGCAGGAGACAAGCCATGCACATCCCCCCACCCTCCCCCCTATGAACCTACAGCAGAGCCAGGTATGAGCATCCCCCTGTGACCAGCGCCAGGCTCAGCTGCTGCCCATTCCTGGTCACCGGGCAGCGCTATTTGGAATTTGCCCTCCTTATTGTTTTCTCTTCCTCTTCTGGTGGGCACTGTTCTTCTGCTCCAGGGGCATCCTGATGCTCAGGCTGACTATTCCCATGCCTCTTCTTCCTCCCCTTGTGCTCACAGGCCGAGCTCTTTCCTTTTTCTCCCTTATTTAATCTGTCGCCATCTTCAGCTGAGAACACCTTGAGAAATTGATCGGAGGGGGGCGCCGGCACAAGCAAATGCGCGGCCCCGGAGGCACGGGAACGCGCTCAGCTTTTTATCCCCCTCCTCCCTTCCTCCTTATGCAACCGTTTCTTTCTTTATATGATTATTAAAAGGTATCTCCTCCTCCTTTCCCACCCCTTCCCTTACCCCTCCCCTGCTTTCATTCACTACATGCAGGCTGCTTTCATTCATCTCCTCCATTCAGCTTGCTCAATCTCCCCATTTCATGAGTCAGCTTCTCCAATCACCCTGACTGCTCATCAGCAGCTGCAAGACCTGCCATCCACCCCTAGAGCACCCTCTGGAGGAAGGGGGAAGGTTGTGCTGTAGACCACCAGTAGCCCTCCCAGGCACCCATGGCTACAATGGTGGGATCCATCCAAATACTGAGATGGTAGATCAATCAGAAATCAGGCTTTCAATGTGCTCTGTGTCACGTGATGCCTACAGGATTCTTCAATACAGTGCACAGGCAGTCTGTGATGTATCATTCATTATCATTGGAGACTCCATTTCCTTATTAAGGAGCAACATTGTATCAAAACTGTATCATGTCCAATCACTGTGCATGAATTGTTTGACAATTTGTAGCTTGCTCCAGAATTCATATATAACACAGACTCAATGATATTTAGTTTGCTTTAAATATTCTCAACATTTTTGAAAAAAATATTTTCTTGTTTATTTGTTACATCTCAGGCACTTCCTGCCTATGTGCACTCCAGCTAAAGAAACTGCAGACCGAAACACAGGAGCAGAATTAGATGACTGGGACTGAATGTTGTCACCTTTTACCAGGAAATAACTAAAAAGTTATCTTTGGTACAGGATCACCTGTCTAATGTGTGCTCAAATGGCCAACAGGTGACAACGCAGGAGCACAAAGGAACACTGAAACTGATTGTTGTCACTTTTTAACATCAATGCCTGATGATGAAGCTGCAGTTTAAAAGGGATGACTTTTGGAATGTCATTGGATTGTAAAATATTCTAGTTTTATGGATTGGGTTAGGATCAAATTTAATATTTTATCAATAGACCCCCCATATGACAGCTACAAATCCTCTGCCCACAATGCATCTCCATGCAGCTGCACATCTGCTGTACTCCATGGTCAGCAGCATTGAAGTCAGTAAATGTGTAGCTCCAAATTCTATCCATTGCTCACCGACCGAGCTACAAATCTACTGGCATTTTGGTGACACCGACCTTTCCCTGACTGCAATTAATTCTTTTCAAGTTACAGAAATGTTAAGGAGAGAATTAATGTGTAACAAATTGCTGCTACAGAGCTACACCCCCCTCATCCTGAGTCCTGTGCTGATTACATTCAATAAAGATTGTTCAGGGAAAGAAACCCCATGTCAGTAAATTTGGACATATATGTCAGTTAAGTCTGACTGATTGGACAGATCTCTTCACATGCCTTCTATGTATTTCTAAAGTCGTGCTTTGATTTCAAGATTTGTGAATGTAAGGGGCATTCTCCCAAATTATCCTCATGTAAGGGGCACCAATGACCACCAATGTGTGGGACTTTCTTCCCATTTGACCATCAATGTATGGGACATTTTTCCCATTTACCCTGATTGTAGAAGACATTCTTTCCATGGTTCTTCCCATTGACCACCAATGTAAGGGACATTCTTCCCGTTAACCACCAATGTAAGGGACGTTCTTCACATTGACCACCAATGTAAGGCACATTCGTCCCCTTGACCAACAATGTAAGAGACATTCGTCCCATTGACCACCAATGTAAGGGACATTATTCTGATTGACCACAAATAAACGTGACATTTTTCCCATTGACCACCAATTTGTAAAGAATTTTTCCCTTTGACCGCCAATGTAAGGGACGTTATTCCTATTGACCGCCAATATAGGAGACATTCTTCCCTTTACCGTCAATATAAGGACAATCTTCCCATTTACAACCAATAAAAAGGACATTTTTTCCCATTGACCACCACTGTTAAAGACATTCTTCCCATTGACCACCAATATAAAGGACATTCTTGCCATTGACCACCAATGCTAGGGACATTCTTCTGATTGACCACCAATGTATGGGACATTGTGCCCACAAAAGAACCCCGTAAGGGTTTTTTTTTATAACTGATCACCAATGTAAGGATATTCTTCTACTGAGCACAAATGTGTGGGGCATTCTTCACATTTCCCACCATTGTAACAGACGTTATTCCCATTGACCACCAATGTAAGGACTGTTCTTCCTATTGACCACCAATGTAATGGCCATTTTTCCCTTTGACTACCAATCTAACGGACATTCTTCCTGTTGACCACCAATGTATGGGACATTCTTCCTGTTGACCACCAATTTAAGGGACATTCTTCCTATTGACCACCAATATTAGAAACAATCTTCCCACGGACCACCCATGTAAGGGACATTCTTCCCATTGACCACCAATGTCAGGATATTCTTTCCAATGAAAACCAATAGAAGGGTCCATTTTTCCCACTAACCACCAATAGAAGGGCCATTCTTCCTATTGACCACCAATGTAAGGGACATTCTTCCTATTGACCACCAATGTTAGAAATAATCTTCCCACGGACCACCCATATAAGGGACATTCTTTCCACAGACCATCAATGTTAGGGACATTTTGACTAGGAACCACCCTGTAAAGGGCTCTTTCTTATTACTAATCATTAATGTAAAGACATTCTTCTACTGGGTACGAATGAGTGGGGCATCCTTCCCATTGCCCACCAGTTTAAGGGGCGTTCTTCCTATTGACCACCAATGTAATGGACATTCTTCTCATTGACCACCAATGTAAGTGACATTATTCCTATTGACCACCAATGTAAGTGACATTATTCTTATTGACCACCAATGTAAGTGACATTCTTTCTACAAACCAACAATGTAAGGGACATTTTTCCCACTAATCACCAATGCAAGGACATTCTTCCTATTGACCACCAATGAGCCAGACATTTCTCCCCGTGACCGCCAATTAGTGGGACATTCTTTCCATTGACCAGCAATATAAGGGCACTTTTTTCCCATCAACCAATAATGTTAGGTACATTCTTCCCATTAACCACCAATGAGCGGGACATTCTTCCCATTGACCAACATTGTATGGGACACTCTTCCCCATGACCATCAATCAGTGGGACATTCTTCCTATTGACCATCAATGTAAGAGACATTCTTCGCATTGACCACCAGTGTAAGATACATTCTTCCCATTGATCACCAATGTAAGAGACATTCTTCCCATTGACCACTAATGTAAGGGACATACTTTAGGCCCCCATGAAAAGGACATTCTTTCCACGGAACACCAATGTAAGGATATTCTTCCTATTGATCACCGATTAATCAGATATTCCTCCTCGTAACTACCAATTCTTTCCAATGACATTCTTTCCAATGACAACCAAGGTAAGAGCATTTTTTCCTATTGACCATTAATGTTTAGTACATTCTTCCCTTCCCACCAATGAGTGGGACATTCTTCCCGTTGAACACCAATGTATGAGACATTCTACCTGTAGATCACCAATAAAAGGTTATTCTTTCCAATGACCACCAATGTAAGGGACATTCCTCCCATTGACCAATAATGTAAGGGACATTCTCCCCTTTGACCACCAATGTAAGAGACATTCTTCCCATTGACCACTAATGTAAGGGACATTTTTCCCATTGGTCAATAATGTTAAGGACATTCTTCCCATTGACTACCAATGTAGGCACATTCTTCCCATTGATCACCAATGTAGGGGACATTCTTCCCATTGACCACCAATGTTAGGGACATTCTTTCACAGACCTCCCATGTAAAGGACATTCTTTCCATGGACCACCAATGTAAGGGACATTTTTCTCACTAATTACCAAAACAATTACATTTTTCCTGTTGACCACCATGACTGGGACATTTTTCCCTATGACCACCAATGAGTGGGACTTTCTTCTAATCGATCATCAATGTAGGGGACTTTCTTCCTATTATTTCAGAATGTAGGAGACATTCTTTCCATTGACCACCAATGAGCAGGACATTCTTACCAGGGACCACCAATGTAGGGAACGTTCTTCCCATTGACCATCAATGAGTGGGACATTCTTCCTTTTGACAACCAATGAAAGGTACTTTCTCATTGACCACCAATATAAGGGACATTCTTCCCAATGACAATTAATGTAAGGGACATTCTTCCTATTGACCACCAATGAGCGGGACATTCTCTCCATTGACCACCAATGAGCATTGGTCCCCATGACCATGAATGAGTGGGACTTTTTCCCCATTGACCATCAATGTATGGGACATTTTTTCCTTTGATGACCAATGTAGGGGACGTTCTTCCCATTGAACATCAATCAGCGGGACATTTTTGCCACTGGCCACCAATGTAAGGTACATTCTTCTCATTGACCACCAATGAGCGGAGCATTCTTCCCCTTGACAACCAATGTAAAGGTTAATTTTCTTATGACTACCAATGCACAGGAAATTTTTCCCATTGACCACCAATGTAAGGGCACCTTCATCCCATAGACTATCAAAATAAGGTACATTCTTCCCATCGTTTTCGAATGAAAGAGACATTCCTATTAACCACCAAAGAGCGGGACATTCTTCCCATTGACGACCAATGTATGGGACATTTTACCCATTCATCACCAATGTAAGGTTTTTCTTTCCAATGACCACAAATGTAAGGGTCATTCTTCCCTTTGACCAACAATGATATGGAAATTCTTCCCCATGACCATCAATTAGTGAGACTTTCTTCTTATTGACCATTAATGTAAGAGACATTGTTCCCATTGACCACCAATGAAAGGGGCATTCTTCCCATTGATCACCAATGTAAGGGACATTCTTCCCATTGAACACCAATGTAAGGACATTCTGCATATTGATCACCAATGAAAGGGATATTCCTCCCATTGATCACCAATGTAAGGTCATTCTGCATATTGATCACCAATGAAAGGGATATTCTTCCCATTGATCACCAATGTAAGGACATTCTTCACATTGATCACCAATGTAAGGGATATTCTTCTCATTGATCACCAATGTAAGGGACATTCTTCCCATTGACCACCAATTTAAAGGACATTCTTCCCACTGACTCTGAATGTTTCTGAATGTAAGGGACATTCTTCGCATTGACCACCAATGAGCTGGACATTTTTCGCCTAGATCACCAATGTAGGGGGATATTCTTCCCATGGACAACACACGTAAAGGACATTTCTCTCACTCATCACCAATCACCAGACATTTTTTCCAATTTACCACCAATGAGCCAGACATTTATCCTATTGACTGCCAATGAGTGATATATTCTTCCTATTAACCACCAATGTAAAGGACATTTCTCCCATTGACCACCAATAATTGGGAAATTCTTCCTCTTGACCACAAATGTAAGGGACATTCTTTCCATTAAACTATCAATGTAAAGGACATTTTTCCCACTGACCACCAATGTGAGGGATTTTTTTCCAATTGTCTCCGAATGTAGGTGACATTCTTTCCATTAACCACCAATGGGCGGGACATGCGCACCATTGACTACCTATGTAAAGGAATTTATTCCCATTGACCACCAATGTAAGGATATTCTTTCCAATGACCACCAATGTAAGCGACATTCTTCCCATTGACCACCAAAGAGCATTGCAATATAATCCTTGACCACCAATGAAAGGGACTTTCTTCCTAAAGACCACCAATGAGCGGGACAATTTTTCCATATATCACCAATGTAGGGGACGTACTTCACATTGACCCAACAACGAGCGGGGCATTCTTCCTATTGACCACTAATGTAAGGGACATTCTTTCCATTAACCAACAATGTAAGGGACATTCTTTCCATTGACCATCAATGTAAGGGATTTTCTTCCTATTGACCATCAATGTAAGAGACATTTTCGACGTTTTCTCTGAATGTAAGAGACATTCATCCCATTGACCATCAATGAGTGGGACATTTCTCTCATGGACCACCAATGTAGGGGAAATTCTTCACATGGACCACCCATGTAAGGGACGTTTTTCCACTCATCACCAATGAAGGGACATTCTTCCGATTGACCATGAATGAGCAAAACATTCTTCCCATTGACCACCAATGTAAGGGACAATCTTTCTATTGATCCCCAATGTAATGAGCATTCTTTCTATTGACCATCAATGTAAGGGACATTTTTCCTATTGACCACCAATGTAAGAGACGCTCTTCTTATTGACCACCAGTTTAAGGGATATTCTTCCAATTGACCACCAACGAGCAGGAAATGTTTCCTATTGACTGCCAATAAGCTGGACATTCTTCCTACTGTCCTTCAATGTATGGGACATTTATTCCATTGACCATCAATTTAATAGACATTCTTCCCATTGACCATAGATTAACGGGACATTCTTGCCACGAACCACCCTTGGAAGGGACATTTTTCTTATTGAATGTAAATGACATTCTTCCCATTGACCAGCAATGTAAGTGACATTCTTCTGATTGACCACCAATGTAATTGACATTCTTCCCATTGACCACCAGTGAGCAGGACATTCTTCCCATTGACCACCAATGAGGGGGCCAAATTTCCCATTGACCACCAATGAGTGCGACATTCTTCCCATTGTCCTTAAATTTAAGAGACATTCTCCCCTTTGACCACCAATGAGCGTGACATTGATTTCACTGACCTCCAATGAGGTCATTCTGATTGACCACGAATGAGCGAGACATTGTTCTTATGGACCACCAATATAAGAGACAATCTTCCCAATGACCACCAATGTTAGGGACGCTCTTTTTATTGACAACGAATTTAAGGGACATTCTTCCCATTGACCACCAATGAGCAGGACATTCTTCATATTGACCACCAATGAGCGGGGATTCTGCCATTGACGACAAAGAGCAGGACATTCTTTCAATTGACTACCAATGATCAGGACATTCTTCTTATTGACCTTCAATGTAAGGGACATTCTTTCAATTGACCACCAATTTAATGGACATTCTTCCCATTGACCATCAATGAGCGGGGCATTCTTGCCACGAGCTACCCATGTAAGGGATTTTTTTCTCACTGATCACCAATACAAGACATCCTTCCCTTTGACAAGTAATGTAAGAGACATTTTTCCCATTGTCCTTGATTTTAAGAAACATTCTCCCCATTGACCAACCATGAGCGGGACTTACTTCTCATTGACCACCACTGAGCAGGGCATTAAAATTCTTCACCACCACTCATTGACCTCTAATGTAAGGAACATTCTTCTTATTTACTAGCAATGTAATGAACATTCTTATCATGGACCCCCAATGTAAAGGATATTCTTTCCATTGACCACAAATAAGCAGGACATTCTTCCCATTGACCACAAATAAGCAGGACATTCTTTCCATTGCCCACCAATGAGCAGGACACTCTTCCCATTGATCACCAATGAGCAAGGGATTCTTCCCCATGACCACGATAAAGCGGGGCATTCTTCCCATTGACCACTAATGAGGGGGCATTCTTCCCATTAACCATAAATTTACAGGATATTCTTCCCTTTGACCACCATTGTAATTGACATTTTACCCCATGACCACCAATGTAGGGGAAATTCTTTCCATTGACCCACAAATGAGCAGGACATAGAGATAAATATTCTTATATATCACCAATGTAGGGGACATTCTTCACACTTATCACCAATGAAGGGACATTCTTCCCATTTACCACCAATGAGCGGGACATTCTTCATATTGACTACCAATGAGCGGACATTCTTCCCATTGACCATCAATGGGCTGGACATTCTTCCCACTGAACACCAATGAGCAGGGCATTCTTTCAATTGACCACCAATGAGCGAGACATTCTTCCTACTGATCTTCAATTTAAGGGACATTCTTTCTATTGACCACCAATTTAATAGACATTCTTCTCATTGACCACCAATGAGCGGGGCATTCTTGCCACGAGTCACCCTTGTAAGGGACTTTTTTCTCACTTATCACCAATACAAGACATCCTTCCCTTTGACCAGTAATGTAAGGGACATTTTTCCCATTGTCCTTGATTTTAAGAAACATTCTCCCCATTGACCAACCATGAGCGGGACTTACTTCTCATTGATTACCACTGAGCAGGGCATTAAAATTCTTCACCACCAAGGTAAGGGAAATTCTTCTCATTGACCTCAAATGTAAGGGACATTCTTCTTATTTACTCGAAATGTAATGGACATTCTTATCATGGACCACCAATGTAAAGGACATTCTTTCCATTGATCACCAATGAGCAGGACATTCTTCCCATTGATCACCAATGAGCAAAAGATTCTTTCCCATGACCACGATAAAGCGGGGCATTCTTCCCATTGACCACTAATGAGGGGGCATTCTTCCCATTGACCATAAATATACAGGATATTCTTCCCTTTGACCACCATTGTAATGGACATTTTACCCCATGACCACCAATGTAGGGGAAATTCTTTCCATTGACCCACAAATGAGCAGGACATTCTTCCAATTGTCCATCAATCTAAGGAACATTCTTTCCATTAAACATCAATATAAGGGACATTCTTACTACTGACCAACAATGTAAGGAACTTTTTCCCATTGACCATCAGAGTAAGGGACATTCTTCCCATTGTCTCTGAATGTAATGTTCCATCATTCTTTCGATCACCAATGAGCAGGACATAGAGATATATAAACTTATATATAATCAATGTAGGGGACATTCTTCACACAGTTCACCAATGTTTGGGACATTTTTCTTTATTTATCAAATTATTTCTTTACTTATCAAAAATGAAGGGACATTCTTCCCATTGACCACCAATGAGCGAACATTCCTCATATTGACTACCAATGAGCGGACATTCTTCCCATTGACCATCAATGGGCTGGACATTCTTCCCACTGAACACCAATGAGCAGGGCATTCTTTCAACTGACATCCAATGAGCGAGACATTCATCCTACTGATCTTCAATTTAAGGGACATTCTTTCAATTGACCACCAATTTATTAGACATTCTTCTCATTGACCACCAATGAGCGGGGCATTTTTGCCACGTACTACCTATGTAAGGGCATTTTTCTCACTGATCACCAATAAAAGACATTTTTTCATTTGAGCACCCATGAGCAGGACATGGATCTTCCCATTGACCATCAATGTGCAGGACATTCCTCCCACAGAACACCAATGAGCGAGACATTCTTCCTATTGACCTTCAATTTAAGGGACATTCTTTCTATTGACCACCAATTTATTAGACATTCTTCCCATTAAACACCAATGTGCGGGACACTTTTCCCATTGACCACCAATGAGTGGCACATTCTCCCCATTGCCCTTTAATGAGCGGGACATTCTTCCTATTGACCTCCAATGAGTGGGACATTTTACTTATTGACCATCAATGTAAGGGACATTCTTCCCATTGTCTCCCAATGTAAGACACATTCTTCCAATAGACCACCAATGAGCGGGACATTTTTCCCATAAACCTCCAATGTAGGGGACATTCCTAACATGGACCACCCATGTTTGGGACATTTCTCTCACTCATCAGCAAAGACCAGGACATTCTTCCTATTGACCACCAATGTAAGGAATGATCTTTTAATTGATCCCCAATGTAATGAACATTCTTCCTATTGACCACCAATTTAAGAGACAATCTTCTAATCTTAAGGGACACTATTCTCATTGACCACCAATCTAACGACCAATCTAAGGGACATTTTTTCAATTGAACACCAATAGCAGGATATTCTTCCTATTGACCACCAATGAGTAGCACATTCTTTCCATTGACCACCAGTGAGCGGGACATTCTTCCTATTGACCACCAATGATTGGGGCTTTTTTTCCCATTGATCATCAATGAAAGGGACATTCTTCACATTGTCTCCGAACGTAAGAGACATTCTTCCCATTGACCACCAACGAGCGGGACATTTTTCCCAAAGACTACCAATGTAGGGGACATTCCTCACATGGACCACCCATGTTTGCCACATTTCTCACACTCATCACCAATGAAGGGACATTCTTCCTATTGACGACCAATACAAGTAACGATCGTTTCATTGATCCCCAATGTAATGAACATTCGTCCTATTGACCACCAATTTAAGACACAATCTTCCAATCTTAAGGGACACTACTACTATTGATGACCAATATAATGGACATTTTTCCAATTGAACTCCAATAGCAGGATATTTTTCCTATTGACCACCAATGAGCGGGATATTCTTCCTGTTGACCTTCAATGTAAGGGACATTGTTTCCATTTACCACCAATTTAATGAACATTCATCCCATTGACCACCAACGAACGGGACATTTTTGCCACTGATCACCAATAAAAGAGATTTTTCCCTTTGACCATCCTTCCTTGAAATTAGGAGACATTCTCCACATTGACCACCCATGAGCGGGACATTCTTCCCATTTACCACCAATGAGGAGGGCATTATAATCCTTGACCGCTAATGAAGGGAGATTCTTCTCATTGACCACCAATGTAAGGGACATTCTTCCCATTGACCACTAAAATAAGGGACGTTTTTCCCAATGACCACCAATGTAAGGAATGCTCCTCCTATTGACCGACAATCTGAGAGACATTGTCATTCACTTGTCATTCACCATAAATGTAAAGAACATCCCTCCTATTGACCACCTTTTTATAAACAGGACATTTTTCCCATTGTCCACCAATGAGCGGGACATTCTTCCTATGGACCCGCAATGGGTAGGGCTTTCTTCCCACTGACCATTAATGTAAGAGACATTCTTCACATTGACGACCAATGAGAGGGATATTTTTCCCATAGACTACCAATGTGATGGACAGTCCTCACACAGACCTCCCATGCTTGTGATATTTCTCTCACTCATCACCAGTGAAGGGACATTCTTCCCATTGACCACGAATGAGCGGGACATTCTTCCTATTGACCACCAATGTAAGGAATGATCTTTTCATTGATCCCCAATGTAATGAACATTCTTCCTATTGACCACCAATTTTGGAGACAATCTTCCAATCTTAAGGGACACTATTCCTATTGACAACGAATCTAACAACCAATCTAAGGGACATTTTTCCAATTGAACACCAATAGCAGGTTATTCTTCCTATTGACCACCAATGAGCAGCACATTCTTTCCGTTGACCATCAATTTAATGGACATCCTTCCTATTGACCACCAATGAATGGGACATTCTTGCCACGGACCACCCATGTAAGGAACATTCTACTCAATGATCAATGAAACTCATTCTTCCCATTGCTTACCAATGTAAAGGACTTTCTTCCCATTGACCAACAATGTAAAGGATATTCTTCTGATTGACCACCAATGAAAGTCATTCTTCCTATTAACCATCATTGAGCAGGACATTCTTCCCATTGACCACCAATGAGCCAGACTTTTTTCCCACTGACTACTAATGAGTGGGACATACTTCCTATTGACCTTCAATGTAAGGGACATTATTTCCCTTGACCACCAATTTATTGGACATTCTTACCACTGACCACTAATGAACGGGGCATTCTTGCCAAGGACAACCCATGTAAGGGACATTTTTTTCACTGATCACCTATGAATGACAATCTTCCCATTGCTTACCAATGTACGTTACATTCTTCCTATTGAACAGCAATGTACCGTAAGTGAGGCTCTGCCTATTGAGTGACAATCTAAGGGACATCCTTGTCATTGACCATAAATGTAAAGGACATTCTTCCTATTGACCACCAATGAGTAGTACATTCTTCCCATTAACCATCAATGTACGGGACATTTTTCCCATTAACCATCAATGTACGGGACATTTTTCCCATCAAAAAGTTGGACATTCTTCCTATTATCTCAGAATGTAAGAGCATTCTTCCCATTGACCACCAATGAGCGGGACATTTTTCCCATAGACTACCAATGTAGGGGACATTCCTCACACGGACCACCCACGTTTGGGACATTTCTCTCACTCATCACCAATGAAGGGACATTCTTCCCATTGACCATGAATGAGCTGGACATTCTTCCTACTGACCACCAATATAAAGAACGATCTTTTCATTGATCCCCAATGTAATGAACATTCTTCCTATTGACCACCAATTTAAAAGACTATCTTCCAATCTTAAGTACACTATACTTATTGATGCCCAATCTAACAACCAATCTAAGGGACATTTTTCCAATTGAACAACAATAGCGGGATATTCTTCCTATTGACCACCAATGAGCGGGACATTCTTTCCAATGACCACAAATGTTCGGAACTTCCTTCCAATTGACCACCAATGAAGGAAATTCTTCCCATTGACCATTATTGAGCTTGACATTCTTCCCATTGACCACCAATGAGCGGGACATTCTTCCTATTGACAACCAATGGGCGGGATATTTTTCCCATGGACCACAAATGAGCAGGGCATTCTTTCCATTGACCACCAAAGAGTGGGGCATTCTTTACCTTGACCAACAATGTAAGGGACAGTCTTTTCATTGTTCTTGAATTTAAGAGACATTCTCCCCTTTGACCACCAATAAGCGTAACATTCTTTCCATTGACCACCATTGTAAAGGACATTCTTCCTATTGACCACCAATGAGCAGGACATTCTACCCACTAACCACCGATGAGCAGGGCATTATAATCCTTGACCACCAATGTAAGGGAAATTCTTCTCATTGACCATCATTGTAAAGGAAATTCTTTCCATTGACCAGCAATGTAAGGGACATTTCTTCCCATTAACCACCAATAGGCGGGACATTCTTCCCATTGACCACCAATAGGCGGGACATTCTTTCCATTGACCACTAATGTAAGGGACATTCTTCCCATTGACCACTAATGTAAAAGATTTTTTTTTTACTGACCACCAATGCAAGGACATTCTTCCTTTTGACCACTAATGATTGGGACTTTCTTCTCATTGATCATCAATGTAAGGGACATTCTTCCCATTGTCTCCGAATGTAAGAGACATTCTTCCCATTGACCACCAATGTAGGGGACATTCTTCACATGGACCACCCATGATACGAACATTTTTCCCACTCATCACCAATGAAGGGCCATTTTTTCCATTGACCACCAATGAGCAGGGCATTCTTGCCATGGACCACCCATGTAAGGGGAATTTTTTTCTCACTGACCACCAAAAAAAGACATTCTTCCCATTGATCACTGATGTAAGGGAAATTCTTACTATTGTCCTTAAATTTAAGATACATTCTCCCTATTTTCCACCCATGAACGGGACATTCTTACCATTGACCACAAATTATCAGGGCATTATAATCCTTGACCACCAATCTAAAGGAAATTTTTTTCATTGACCTCCAATGCAAGGGACATTCTTCTTGTTCACAAGCAATGTAAAAGACATTATTTCCTTTGACCACCAATGAGCGAGACATTCTTCCTATTGACCATCAATGTAAGGGAGATTTTTTCCATTGACCACCAATGTTAGGGATATTCATCCCATTGACCACCAATGTAAGGGACATTTTTTCTTACTGATCACCAAAGCAAAGACATTCTTCCTATTGACCACCAATGAGTGGGACTTTCTTCCCATTGACCATCAATGTAGGGGATATTCTTCCCACAGACTACATATGTAAGGGACTTCTCTCACTCATCACCAATGAACAGACATTCTTCCTATTGTCCACCAATGAGTGGGACATTCTTCCTATTGACCACCAATGTAAGAGACATTCTTCCCACTGACCACCATTTTTTCAGATTTACCACCAATGAGCCGGACATTCTTTCTATTGACCACCAATGAGTGGTACATTCTTCCTATTACCCATCAATGTAAGGGATATTCTTCCCATTGACCACCAATGAAAGGGATTTTTTTCACTGATCACCAATGCAAGGAGATTCTTCCTATTGACCACCAATGAGTGGGACTTTCTTCCCTTTGACCATCAATATAAGGGACATTTTTCCCACTATCTCCGAATGTAAAAGACATTCTTCCCATAGACCACCAATGTAGGAGACATTCTTCACACGGACCTCCCATGTAACGGACATTTTTCTCACTCATCACCAATAAAGGGCCATTCTTCCCATTGACCACCAATAAGTGAGACATTCTTCTGATTGACCACAAATGAGGAACACATACTTCCTATAGACCACCAATGTAAGAGACAATCTTCCCAAAGACCACCAATGTAAGAGGCATTAAATTTATTGACCACTAATGTGTGGGACATTCTTCCCATTGACCACCAATGAACGGGACATTCTTTCTATTGACCTTCAATGTAAGGGACATTCTTTCCATCGACCACCAATTTAATGGTCATTCTTCCTATTGACTACCAATAAGTGGGGCATTCTTGCCACGGACTACTCATTTTCCACCAATGAGCATGCCATTCTTCCTATTGACCACCATTGCACATGACATTCCTCCCATTGACCACCAATGACCAGGGAATTATAATCCTGACCACCTATGTTGGGGAAATTATTCCTATTGACCAGCAATGTAAAGGACATTCTTCCCATTGACCACCAATGTAAAGGACATTCTTCCCCTTGACATCCAATGCAAGGGACATTTATCTGATTGACCACTAATGTAAGCGACATTCTACCCATTATCCTCAAATGTAAGTGACATTCTTCCTATTGACCACCAATGAATTGGGATATTTTTTCCATTGACCACCAATGAGTAGAATATTCTTCTCACTGACCACCAATAAGTGGGACTATCAATGTAAGGGACATTTTTCCCCACTGTCCACCAATGTAACGAGGTTTCGTTTGATTAACCACCAATATAAGGACATTATTTCTATTGTTTACCAATGTAATGGACAATCTTTCCATCAACCACCAATGTAAGGGGAGTTTCTTCCCATTAACCACAAATGTAAGGATGATTCCTCCCTTGACCCCCAATATAAGGGAACTTTCTTCCTATTGTCCACTAATGACCACAATTGTCCACAAGGTATGTGACTTGTGAATTTAAGGGTAATTGACCCCAATAACCCTCATGTAACGTAGGTTTGTCTCACTGACCAACAATGGAAGAATATTCTTACCATCGATCACCAATGTTAGAAGGCCCCTCTCCCATTGGCCACCAGTCTCAGTGGGTCCTGCTCCAACAATCACATGACATTTCATGTTCTTTGATCTGTTCTTCCATCTACTTATCTCTAAAGATAATAATTTTTAGATGGGGTTTTCTGGTGATCATTTCAGGGTTTTTCCAGGGTATGAAGGTTGGTAGACTGTGACTGGTTCAAATTTCCATGTGATGCAGATTGAAGTTAAGGAGCTGTCTAAGGGGAAGGGGCTGAACTGTGGTCGTCTACTCCACCCCATTATCACCCACTTCAGTGAGGTTCCCGGCCTCCCATCTGACAACACTGGGAATCAGACAGCGGGAATGCCCTCAGGTTTGATATTTAAAGATATTTTGTATTAGCTGACACCAGGCAGGTTCTCTTTGCTTGGCCACCATGCTATAGATACAATCCCCATGGAGCATAGGTTCCTGTGTACATCTACCACGTCATGATTAGCATTGCAGTTTTAGGTGCTCATTAGATTTGGCCCCTCCCAGGAGGACCCTGTTTTATGACCACATGGAGTGGGGTTAGATTTTCATCATTGGAGCCTGCAGTATTCAAAGTAACAACCCCTCCATCGGGGTGTACTACTCCACACACAATATTCCTATTTAATGCATCAAACTATTGTGACTGAATACAAATATATATATATGTGGGGCAGCATGGTGGTTCAGTGGTTAGCCCTCTGGCCTTTGCAGAGCTGGGTCCCAGGTTCAAATCTTGGCCAGGACACTATCTACATGGAGTTTGTAGGTTCTCCTCGTGTTTGCCTGGGTTTCCTCCTACATTCCAAAAAAACATGCAGTTAGGGTATTTGGCTAGCCTAAGGTCTAATTGACCTTAGACTGTATTAAAGACATATGAGTATGGTAGGGACATTAGATTGTGAGCTCCTTTGAGGGAAAGTTAGTGACATGGCTATGGACTTTGTACAGCACTGCGTAATATGATGGCGCTATATAAATATTGTGTAATAATAATAATAATAGTATGAGAGCTGAACATAACAATCGGCTATCAAAGTTTGCCATCTACTGGTCATTATTTAGCACTGCAGTCTCTTCTGTGCACACCTGGCCTCATTAAAGGTACTTAAGGTTGTGTCTAATTAGCAGGTTTTTTCAGTTCCTTGGGTGGAGGTCTGGCTGGTCTCTGACTTCTGACACTTCCACTTTAAATGATGCATCCTTCATGTTTGTTACTCGCTTTATGGCCCAATTATTGTTGCAATATTTTGCAACTTGTAGTTTTGATGGCTTTATGTGGCATAATGTGTATAATGCATATAATGCGGCATAATGCACCAAGAAAAATGCTAACCTGAAGGGGTACAAAGGGCCCCTGTGCAATACCAATTCATGCCCCCCCCCCCCCCACTCAACTTCTTATACCATTTCAATTGGAAGAGATCAGTTGGGGGGGGGGGAGGATTGTGGCCTGAACCCTGTAGAATAAGATGGACCAAGAAAGGGTGACACGATGACTAGGATTTTTGCCACTGACATGGGGATCACATGATTTGGTTAATATACATAGGGTTAGCGGCATGGTTAGGGTTGGAACTAGGGTTAGCATTACCCCATTACATTAGGATTAATGTTAGCATCAATTAGTTAGGGCTAGGGAGTCAGATTTGGTGTTCACACTGGAGTAAGAGTTAGTTTTAGTACGTTGGTTAAAGTTAGGGTAACACCAGGGTTAGAATTAGGGTTTTTGTTACTACTGACATGGGGATCATATGACATAAATATAGGCTTAGGGTTAGCACCATTATTAGGGTTAGCCTTTCCCTTAGGATTGATGTTAGCATTAGGGTCAGAGTCAGATTTGGGGTTTAAACCAGAGTAAGAAACAGTCAAAGGAAAACAGCAGATGGACAGGCTCCTCTCTTTGCTCTCTGATCCTATCAGCATTCTCCTTTTAGTCACTGGAGTAATAATGACTAGCTGCTTCTCCAATTTCCATTCTGTTATCGCTGTACAATTGCTGTATTAATGATCATAGAGCTGCGGTAATTTGAGTATTTTCCATCTGCATGGAGATCAGATAGAACTACAATACCCTGCAGGCCGCCCTGCCATCCTTCATACATGACAACACATTTCTTGGTGAATAAGAGACAATCAGGCCATTCTCCAGCATTGTTGTATTGAGCATTGAAGGCGTTGATAAGTGAGCGCCTCTCTCTAAGGTTCTTCTCAATTAAACAGCACTGTGCTGCAGCGCAGATCCCAAACACATCAATCCATGGTCAGCTCTGCATCCACCTGGCTGTTCTATGGCCCATAAAAGGCCATTATCACCCCATGAACCCTTCATGTCCCAGCTCCAGGTATACAACACTTTAAAGAAGAGTAAATATCATGTTGAATGGAATCAGTGTAACACTTCCAGGTATTATTACTAGTTATTTGTTACTGACAAGTTCACCAGGTATAAATAAAGGGGGGAAAATGGCAGAAAAAAAGAAAACTAATGCAGCCAACAAATCTGAAGAGCTGACATATTTTATGCATATTTTAGCGTTTGCTGCTCAGTAATTCAAATTTTGGGGTTCTGAATTTTACAGTTTTATAAAATAATAACCCACTGAACCATCTCATATCAGCCCACACTGGGGGTTAATTCCGGGTATGATTGCTGTACCATGGGCACACATTCTGGGGGCCTGGGAATTTCTTGTATATGAGGTATTGCACAATTGAACACACATGTGTAACATCTTTTCTTTTTGTAACAAAAGGCCCCAAATAACAAAAAAAAATCTGTATTCGCCAAACTCAAAAAACCCACCAACACCCAGAATATATGCACAAAATATAGTCCTATGGAGCAGATGATTTGTGGTGGTTTGCCTCTCTCTAGTGGAAAATTTACTAACTGCATAATGAAAGTTTCTATGGCAGGGACAAGTTGCACTTTATTACCATAAAAGGACATATTGACCTCCTTAAGGGAGTCAAAAATAGGGTCACCTGTTTGCTGCTATTAGGTGGGATAGATTGTCATGAGAGAACCTGGGTGATACAGACATATGGAATAGATTTCCTAAAAATTGTTTTCTATTAGTTAGCAAATGCTTTAAGTCCTTGATCAGATTAATTCCAGGTTTGCTGGATCACCCATGATAGACCTGGAGAGCTTTAATAAATCACACCCAATGTATGGACTACTGTACTTTGGGGTATCCTGGAGTGTTAGGAGCTCCTTGTATCAATCCCAGCTATAAAGACCTTGTTGGGGTACCCTCTGCTCAGCCTTGTTGGATCACCAAATAAATTCAGCTTCACCTGTCTTCTGCTATAGGGTTGGAGGTCAAGCCCCACCAGAAATTAGAGAGTAGTCCATACTACCCCTCTGCCATTCCTTGCATGTACTCTTCATTTCCCAGTGCTGGCTTTTTAATAGTGACAAACAATGAGGGTCGTGCCTGCTGCCTCCATGTAATGCGTGTTGTGTGGGTGACAACACGGGATCACATGTGGCAGACAGCATGGTTCAGGTTGCTCGTTGGTGATATTGTCATGAAATGATAGCACTCTGGGTCACATGATAAAGGAGGGCTATCACAACTAATTATTATCACCCCACAACATCCCCTTCCATTTATTACCACCCTGACCCCAGTGAAGGGGCACTTAATACTCCCACTGACACCCGAGATGGGGCATATATTATTCTTACTGACCCCAGTGATTGGGCACCAATGGGGTATTTGGCCTCCATTGCTTCCCACAGATTTCTTTGCACTTAGTGGTAAAGGTATTTGCATGAATAGATCCACCAGGCAGGGTCTGGGCCAGTGGCATATACAGGAAGTCCTCGGGTTACATACAAGATAGGGTCTGTAGGTTTGTTCTTAAGTTGAATTTGTATGTAAATCGGAACAGGTAGATTATTTTAATAAATGTAATTAGGACAGATGTCTCAACATATTATTAGGCAGCGTGGTGTCAGTTACTGTATAAAATCCTCACTGCGAGCTAATCACAGACAAAGCAACAAAAGATTTCTTCTGCAAGTCATGCAAACTGCCCCCATCAAGCCTCTGTCCTGCACACAGCGAGCAGGGAAGCCCCATTTGTATCTAGGAGTCATCCGTATATCGGATGTCCTTACCCCGAGAACTACCTGTAAACCTGAATGTGACCTGGTATTAGTTTATTACACTGTTTCACAGCAGAGTTCCATCAAGGACAGGGAGAAGCAGCATAAAGAATCAATCAGCTCATGTGCTGATAAGAAGTGTGCTGAAGGGAGGAGAGAGCAGAGTGATGATGATAGACAAGGGTGAAATACAGACATGGGTTAAGAGGAAGTGCACTACATGGCTGGCCAACAGACTGAGAACATTTTTTTGGCATCATAGAAATATGTGAGGGGCAACTCCAGACTGAAGGTGAATGTTGCAGTAAAAGCAGCTTTCCTTTTTTTGTTTTAACTCATTTCTAAGATCTCAGAGTAGCGAGAAGGGAAGACTATGACGGCTACATCATCCAGACTCCTGGAAGATCACTTACCTACAGCAACCACCCCTTTTCTCACACAAAGCTACAAAATGCAATGTGATTCACAAAGGCCCGCCACCACCTTTTTATTGGCTGATCATTATGATGGACAGCCATAGTGACCAGTAAGAATGTGAAAGGGGCAGAAAAAGACAGGTAAGCTTGAATTGGAGATTCAGAGATATTCTCACCCTGACCACACCACTTCTGGTCTCCACATCCATGTTTTTGTTTCCTCTAAGGGGTTCGGCTGCACTAATAGGCCTATTAGGTTCATGTTCCTTGCTCAGATATTTCCTATTCTAAGGTGACAACGTTTTGTCCAGTCTCCCAATTGTACTCCTGTGTTGTCACCCCATCACATAAAGTTTTAAAGTGGCTACTTCAACACATTAGGCAGTCATGGTCTGTTGTTGTCACCAGAACTGGAGTGCGTGTGAACAGAAAGTGATTGCAAAAAGGCTGTAGGAGATCGTCAGCAATGAGCTGGAACTAATTATATACATTTAAAATGCACAGGGCCCATAGCAAACATAATATTTTGGGGTTACACCTACTTTGGGTATCAGGAAATGTAATTTGTTGCTGAAAACCGATTGAAACATTGTAATTACATTGTTACAAATTGTGAAAAAACATTTCAATAATGGCCACCAGAGGGCAGTATTGTCTATGTAAAATCTGCTGAGATTCCCAACAAACCTATGCTGTGTCACACCTATTAAATATTTTATAATCTGGATTAGCAGAGCCTAGTGGGCTCCACCTTGTATTGTCGTTCATGGGTTTAATGAAGCCGGGGTTAAATTATATTCTGTTCTGGCACAGGTGGCACATTTCTAAGGAGCCGGCTTCCTGTTGGCATTGTTGCATGGATTAGATTTCGTGTCACTGAGGATAAACTAAGAAGAAAGAAAGGAGACACAGATGAAAAGTGCTGATACAGCATGAATTGTAGCCTGGCAGATTTAGGGTACCTGGAGCGGAGGGGCCATTATAATAAACTCTCAGGTATTTTGGGGGAATCCTAACCCAACAAACTGGGGAAATTCTGGTGAGAAATGCTAATAGTGGAATGAAGGTTCCCCTCAGATTTTCTGAAGTTTTCTGGAAGCTTGCAGTTATCACTAATGGGAATAGGAAGAACATCAGCCTATAGCAAGGCTGTTGATCTCTGGTCCTCGGGGGCGGCATCTCCACAGTAAAAATATTGGTTTATATGAAGATCCCAGCCTGTATATGGCCCCTGATAACTGGAGTTGGACAGCCCCTGTCTATAGGATGTGAATATTGGGGACACTGATGAGAATATTCAGTTTTATTCACCCAATTTTATACCGAATTATTTATAAACCCAATTAATAGAATCTCTTAAAAGCTTTACCAAATACCAGGGATGTAATGATCATCAGTCACCAGGGACCTAACAGTGGTCACCATCAAAACTTGGGATGGGCCTCAACTGTCATAGGGTAATGTAGGTACCCCAACTGATTTGGGTGTAATAAACCGAGACTTATCACCAGATCACCAGGGCAGAGAAATTCAACCTATCTGAGATTTGAGTTAAATTTTACAAAATGTTTGGCTTTCAATGGTATCCAATGCCCATTTTTGGTCCAGATTCTTGGAAGATCTGGTTATTGAAGTGGAGGAGATCGGACATTGTGGTAGTTTGTGTTCTTGGGGACGAATTTCTTGGACTTGAGTTCCAAACCTGCACAAGTGAAAATAATGTTTATTATCGGCATTGCTGCCCTTTGAAATGTTCAATAATTTAGGAAGATATTTTGACCAATCCAATTTTGGTAAAATTGATCATCATCTCTAATCATCACCTGTAACCCCTCTGCAGTGTCCTTGCTACCTTTACCATAACCACTGGCCATCAGCACCTCCTGGTTCAACCTTATCCTGTAAAGCCAACCCCCCGGGGGGGTGCTGATTGGATGCTCATTGGATGGGGAGAATTGTGTTGGGGAGCAGTTGACCAGTGCAGTGTGCTGAACTCCACCTTTTTCTCCTTATAAGGTGATGACTGCAGGGTTGGGGGTTGCTGATCTCTACAGAGCCCCCTGCTGGACATATAGCAGAATGACAGGCTATGGAAGGAAGATTTGCTCCTTTGACTTGGGATAGGAATCTCAATGGCTGCTGCAGCCCTATATTTGAGGTCATAGGGTGATGGTTTTGTCCTTGGCAATTTTAAACATTATTTCCAATCTATTTAAATCTGCACCTTTCATTATAAGAACCATGTCTTCTGTTCTCCTGTGTTGTCACCCCTGCTACAAGTAGACACATTACACAAGCATCATCAATCAGTAAAATGCAATCCAGCCAGTGCTGTAGTGGATGTAGACAAGCAAAGAGGCTCCAGGAGATCAGCAGCACTGAAGATACAAAGAATACTTTTTTATACAGCAATTGTTTATGATACACAGAATTCTGTAGTGTGGAGCAAAGCAAAAAACAAAAAACAACAAAAAAATGACATTCTACCCCCAGGTAAAAGGTAACCTTATGACAAATACCATAGAGGGTAAACCAGAAAATAGAAAATTTGAGACAGCAAACATGCCCAGTTTGGATTGATATTACAGATTGTGTTGCTGAATTTGAAGCAGTCATACCCAACCATCAGGGGGCTGAACCCTCCCTGGAATCTTTATATATTTATTAGTTTATTGGTTGGAGTTGAACAAAATCAATAGTTTTGGTATAAACTCACCAGAGCCGAATACCCCCCCCCCCCCCCCAGCAATGCTGTATCTGTAATTAACCCGATGATAGAATGACCCCCCAACGCAATGCAGAAGACAAGTGGGAGAGGGCTGCATGCTAATAGGTGCATTTGTCATATTCACATGTGTATATTTCACCCTGACCGAGGGGTCGCGGGTTGGAATGGGGAGTGTGGTGGGGGGGGGGGGGGGGGGGTACACCCAGGGTGTGAATGACAGAAAACTTTTGCTCGGCCACACAGACTTTGTTTTCAAACACAATTTGTGTTCGTTACATTGACAAATCCTTACAACCCAACCGGTCTGTATTACCTCCATGGCACCCCCACACAGACTGCACTGATTGGTCCACTGCTCCTAGGGGCCTATGGATTCGCTAACCTTAAAGTGTATGAAAAGGGGAACAATGATCTTATTGTGGGGTGCTGGGGGGCTATTTAAAAAGGGAACTTATTGGCACGCTTTTTGGTCTGTTAAATATCCCACTGCAAACATTTTGTTATATCTGTACCAAAAAAGTACCTGGTAATCCTGCCAAAAAATACCAAGCTGGAGACTTCCTGTGATCTCTGCCAGTGCTGATTAGTGACATTGTTCCCAAATGTTTCTAGAGGCTGCAGAACACCTCCCCTGGGGTATGATGAAGAGTAGAGTGTAAAATATTCATCTTCATATCTATTGATATACAACAGTCAGTGAAGTCACCCAGAAACAGGACATGAATCATCAGTGGAAGGATCACCAATAAAGGAAAAAAGGGTGAAAATAGAAAAGTAATGCAGCCACCACATCTGGAGATTGGAGAGCTGAAATAAAGCAATCAGCCAAAAAACAGATGAAGGGGCAATAATTATGTGATCTTAATGGGCACGGACAAGGAGTGAGGGTAAATTATATATACCCCCAGTTATATTATAACCCCCAATATATTATAGATACCCCCAATATAATAAATACACCACCTGGTATAATATAGACCCCAATATATTATAGACCAACCAATATAAAATATAGATACCCAGAATATATTATATATACCCCAATCACCCCAAACATGACATCCCCAGACACAACGGGGGGTATAATATATACAGCCCCCAATATATACCTCAATCACCCTGAACATGATACCCCCTGGCAATTTAAGTGATCAAGTAAAAACTTTATACACCCCCAATATACTATAGGGATCCCAATATATTATAAACACCCCAATAACCCATAACATGACGACCTTAGACAGGTAAAGGGATAACATTGGTGATCAGGGTACAATGGCATCTGACAAAGGGGGGGATATATTATATACACCCATATAAACCCCAAAATTACCACCCAGACAGGTGAAGGGATAATGTGGACAGGTGAAGGGGGGGGGGGGTGTAAACCCGTCTACATACGATACACTCCCAATTTTCCCCCCATCACCCCACACATGCCCCCCAGACCAAACTTTTGACATCTGATATATCTGTGTTGTGGCATATTCTATTACTACTACACCCAATTTACCTGCGTCTATACATACCCCTGAGGAAGCCGTAATGGTCAGCTTGATTTTGTCTGAACCTATTACCCCAATTCCATGCTATCATAAAATGGGCACAGGGAACGTTTTGTATATTTCAACTTCTATTTGTGATTTGCAAATACACATATTGATATTTAGCCAAAACCCCTATTCTTCATATTTGCTTTTGTTTACACAATTTACACCAATCCATACATTATATACACCAATATATCAGACACCCTTCTACGAGGGGGTACTGAGAGGTTCCTGGCTTTGCCCAGAAAGAAGAGAGCCAGAGTTATGAAATAACATTTATTCCACATATTCCCCCTGAGACTGATGCACTGGGTACAGCGTAGTTGCAGCTTTTCTAGACCGTTCAAATAAAAGTCCTTTGGTTTGGCCGCAAACCAGATCTCAGCAGCATCTTTCACGTCAGAAATGTCCTCAAAACGTTGCCCCTTCAGGTGTTTCTTCAAATTCGGGAACAGATAATAGTCCAAAGAGGTCCGGTCAGTAGAGGGGATGGTGGACCAATTGGAAACCCAGGGTGTTCAGTTTGGCAGCCACAACGTTAGACGTGTGCGCAGGTGTATTGTCCTGCAAAAAAGGATCTCTTTGGTCAACTTTCCGTGGCGTTTCATCCTTTTGCTTCCTTCAGCTGGTCCAGGAGGTTAGCATAATACTGTCCGGTGATACTAGAGCCCTGAGGTAGGTAGTCCACCAATTGAATACCGTCTTTGTCCCAGGAAAACAGACGCCATGACTTTTTTGGCCAATTTCTGGGTTCAGAACATTTGGCCGCGGGGACCCACTGTGGCGCCATTCCTTTGACTGTTCCTTGGTTTCATAGACGTGGAGCCAGGTTTCAATCACTAACCTTGAGGTTGGGGGGCGCGCACTGCCAGGCTCATCTTCAACCGTGAAATGCCCAGTCTTGAAACGGGATATCCAGGTTATGACAGTGCTGTAGGAAGGACACTTCTCCCCCAGTGTTTGTGACATCTCAGTGTGAATGTCCTTTGCTGACTTTCCCTGGAGAAACAAAAACTTCATGACGGCCCGTAACTCCACTGACATGAAACTTGCTTGTGCCTCTGCCATCACCGCTTCTCACTAAAAGGAAAAACAGAATCACAAAGACCTGATATTTGCACAGTTACATACTAAGATATTGGGCTGCCATATGCACCCCACACTCATTATTCTATTTCATCTGGAAGGGGGCAAAGCCAGGAACTTCTCAGCACCCCCCATATGTATGATACACTGCCAATACACACCCTGAGGTGAAGGGATCACATTGATGATTTGGGTACAACGGCCCTTGATAATTCGGTGGGGTGGAATATATTGGTCATCCAGTGAACAGTCGGTGTTTGAGTATTTGTTGGAAAAATGGACAAATTTTTTGATTTGAAGGGTCAAAATGTGATGGCTGGATGATGGGTCAGAGCCCCTCCAGGTCATTTTTGGGTGTCCCTTGTATCCAGGGGGTAGTTTCCACCAAAAATGGGCTAAGAAAGAGCAACTGGTGAACCTTTGTGGGTACCTAAGGCTCACTGATGTGCATGGGGCATGTGAAGGTTTGTCACAAAACAACAATTTTTATTGTTTTAAATTCCATTTTATAGAGGTGAATATTTTCACCCAAAAATAGAGGTGACTGGGAGGGAGGAGAGGGAGTTGACAGTTAGGAGTTATGTGACATCGCGATATGAGAGGGCCCTTGGATCTATATTCATCTTGTTTGATTTGGTGCAGGTGGGGGATTCATTTCATGGGGTGGTGTTTGTCTCTACACATTCACTTTCCCATACAGAGTCCCCATTGTCCTCCTGAAGGGTCCATGCGTTGTGTCACCGACTTGTTTGAACAGTCAGATATATAAACAGAGCTGGGTGCACTCCCTCTGTTGGAGAGACCCCCCCATGTCACTGCAAACACCAATGATGGAAGGCGCTCTATGACAACACATTACTTATAACCTTATGGGAAGATTGCTGTTGAAATGAATGATGACAGGTTCTCTTTAAAGATTTTTTTAATTTTTCTTTCTCCTGACCTGAAAGAATTTGTGACCTTTCATCCCCATGAATGCCTCCCTCCCCAATCCCTGGGCTCACTGACCCTATGCCCATTTCCTGGGTTAATGTTCCACTGACCGGCACTGACATAGATAACGCTTATCATAGCCAAACACCATGTCTGGGATCCGACTCAGCACCGGCTCATCCCCACTGATTGGGGCCAGCACATTCCTGAGCTGCGATTTCTCACTCTTTGTACTCTGTGTTGGTTTGCTTACTGAGAAATGCCTGATGTGGCAATGCAGGCTGACACGGTGCCCCGAGGTGCTCGCCCCAATATGGCCAGCTGGCTGGGTGCGTGGGATAAATGAACCAACATGAGGGGAAGTATGGCACCGGTATGCTGGGATATTTCCATAGCATTATATGAGTTTATTGGTGCAGGTGTGGTGTGTCATTGGACTGGGAGCAAAGCTTGGCATGGCAACCATGGTTGATTTTGGCTGGACAGATCCAATTGGATTAGCTACTTCTGACATTATTACTCATCATTGATTGTTAAAATTTGGATTTTTGCAAAAAATAAAATAAAAATAAAGCAGTGTAGGGATTCCTCTAATAATTAAACCCAACTTGTTCATGGGGTTGGACCTTCCTGGATAAATCCATAAAAGGTCCTTTGGATTCTGGATTGCCAAGGAAGAAAGCGGGCAAAAAGTATGTAGCCCCTTTGCTTTTGGCAAAATCAGAGCCCCACTTGCCCCTTAGGGTATAAAGGCCATCAATGAGGAGAGAGCATCTCCCCCACATTGAGCTTCATATGTTGTGGGGGTCTGCAGATGGGAAGAATATTGGAATATGGTAGCTCCCTTGATTAAGGAGCCACCACATATTCACTCCTTGGGGAATTACTAAATGGGTACATTATACCCCCTACTCATACCCAGAAAGTGTTTATCCAGACTTAAATAACTAAATAACTTACAGAAATAACTAAAATAGTTGTATTAGCTAGTACTTACCTTTCCGGTGGTGTCCCAAAAAGGATTCCACGAAGATCCACCCCACGTCGGCCATTCCTGCTGAACACAATAACAGGAGCTCCGCCCAGCAGAGCTGCTTTTGTTAAGCCAATCTAAATGGCTGATGTTGACGGCTTTCCTTCTCTGCCAGTTGGATTGGCTGGCTGAGCCATATGCCCTGAAGCCATTGGCCGCAATATGTATTAGCCAAAACTGGACAATAAAAAAAATATAAAGATTTTGACCCAAATTTTATGTATAGGGTTTTTGGCTTGAATTGGGTTAATGAAAATTCATTTTATAATCTGGATCTCTGGAGTAGTGACAGATGGTGGAATTAATGTCATATCTAACTGTGGGATGCTGATGGCAGAAACCACCAAACAGAATAACACAAAGAAAGAAGAAACTTTTGTAAATTGTAATTTATTTGTACAAATGTGTTTCCTAATAAGAGAATCTCTATCTATACAGTTGAGGATGAGATCAGAGAGGGGAGGTGACATCATGAGGGAGATGACATCACAGAGGAATATGTAAAAGAGAGATGACATCACATGTGGGGGAGTGACATTAGAGGGAGTGATGACATCACATGTGGGGGAGTGACATTACAGGAATTATGACATCACAGAGGAATATGTAAAAGAGAGATGACATCACATGTGGGGGAGTGACATTAGAGGAAGTGATGACATCACATGTGGGGGAGTGACGTTACAGGAATTATGACATCACATGTGGGGGAGTGAAATTAGAGGGAGTGATGACATCACATGTGGGGGAGTGACATTACAGGAAATATGACATCACAGAGGGAGTGACATTACAGGGAGTGATGACATCACATGTGGGGGAGTGACATTACAGGAAATATGACATCACAGAGGGGGTAACATTACAGGGAGTGATGACATCACATGTGGGGGAGTGGCATTACAGGAATGATGACATCACAGAGGCTGATATTATCACAGAGGGTGATGACATTACAGAGGAAGGTGACATCACAGGGAGTAATGACATCACAAAGGGAGATAACATCACAGTAGGAGGAAGATAACATTACACAGGGAGGTAACTTCACAGGATGTGATGACATCACAGAGAGAGATGACATCCCATTGGGGGTAATGTTACAGGGAGTGATGACATCACAGAGGCTGATAAAATTACAGGAGGTGATGATGTCATAGAGGGAGATGACTTCACAGAGGGTGACAATTATATTTTTACCTTTCCATGCATATTTTATTATTATTAATATTATTATTATAAATAATAATAAACAGGATTTATATAGCGCCAACATATTACGCAGCGCTGTACATTCCCCCTCAGGCTGGTGATCCAAGCATTTTGAAAATGACAAGATCGGCTTTTCTTAAACATTGTGCTGTAAAGAGATTTTGTAGATGCAGAAATAAGACTTTTATGAGCTGATAGGGGGAATTACCATTATTGCCACTTATGGGACTTTGCTGATCTTTCGTTTTCTTGCTCTGTCAATATGGTTTGAGTATTACATCCCGGGCGGCAGATTGTATAATCTTCTCTTTATTGGTATTGATTGGTAACTTTCTGGCTCCCTCTGTACAGAGCTATGACATGCAGCTTTGTTCAATAAAAGTGCAGCGTGGGGGAGGGGAGGGAGAATTCCGGCACTGCCGATACTTTCTGTAGGTAACTACCATATATTGTGACAAGAAATGGTATGACGTATACAGCACAGCAATCAGAGTGGTATATAGAGCATGGTACATAAAGCACAGCATACAAAATAGGACAATATGGAGTAATTTACCTCCAGCAGAATGTAGAATGTGGAATGTTAAGTATGTAACATACAACACTATGTAGAAAATACAAAATTCAAAGTTTAATAAAGCCAGCATTTGAAGAAGGCCTGGCATCCAAAATAGGGCAGTATATTGTATATCACATCCAGCACAGTGTACATAATGGGGTAGTGTAACGTATATTGCATCTAGCACATTGTACAGAACAGGGCAGTATATTGTGTATCACATCCAGCACATTGTACATAATAGGGCAGTGTAATGTATATCACATCCAGCACAGTATACAGAATGGGGCAGTGTAATATATATCACATCTAGCACAGTGTACAGAATGGGGCAGTGTAATATATATCACATCCAGCACAGTGTACAGAATGGGGCAGTCTAATGTATATCACATCCAGCACAGTATACAGAATGGGGCAGTCTAATGTATATCACATCCAGCACAGTGTACAGAATGGGGCAGTGTAACGTATTTTGCGTTTAGCACATTGTACAGAATGGGGCAGTCTAATGTATATCACATCCAGCACAGTGTACAGAATGGGGCAGCATATTGTATCACGTCTGGCACAGTGAATGGGAAAGTCAAATATAAATCACACTTAGCACAGTGTACAGAATAGGGCAGTATGATATATATATATTATACCTAGCATAGCCTAAACAATGGGGCAGTATGACATATATATTATTTAGCACAATGTACAGAATGGGACAGTGTATTGTATATCACATCTAGCACAGTGTACAGAATGGGGCAGTATGAAATATATATAATCTAGCACAGTGTACAGAATGAGCCAGTGTAATGTATATCACATCTAGCACAGTATACAGAATGGTATGTGGAGTACATAACTTTCTACACATTGTACAGCACTATATAACATCCAGAACAGCATTCAGAATGATATATGGAGTGTGTAACGTACTGCACAGTCTAGGTAGTCTCCTCTGCTGATGTGTCCCATTGACTATGCATTGTAAGGACAGGTCCACTTTAATACTCTCTGTCCTCTATGCTTCTCCCGGGTGGGGCTGCCTTCAGAAATGTTCCGCCTGTAATACAATCATGGTGGACGCTTGTCGTCAATGGCAGATTATCTCTTCTCTTGTATTTTTAATATTCCTCCATCCCTCTCCAGCTGATCCGGTTACAGATCCATAGCGGAGACCCGGGCCGAGGCCGATTATATGTCAGTCACCATTAAATGGGCCATTTACCAACGTTGGACACCTGACAGCATGGAAGGGTCCACACACTTAAATATGGAATACAAGACAGCAACATTCGATATGGCTCATTCATTATTCAAGCAGCAGCTTCAGTCAATGGTCAAACTCCTGGAACCTAAACATGGGGACCACACAATAATCCGGAGGCAGCACAAGTTTGTCCTGACTGCCTGCAAAGGGCCAATTTACAAAGACATTTTGGGGGTGATTTACTAAAGGGGTTTTGTCTGTTCACTTAGCAAAGGAAAATATCACTTAGCTTAGTGGGCTTGGTAAAATATCATTTCAAAGGATATCCAATTACATTCAAGAAAATGTTTTTTTCTGCATTTGATTGGATGGCTGCAGTTAGCTAAGCAAAAGTGAACTAAAAGTGAAAATGATCTTGCAGAATGATGAGCCACATTGCTAAGTGAACAGCTCCAACTACTTTACTAAGTTAACCTCGTGGCTTCAACCATTTCACAATCACATCAGTCTTTTTATTTATACTAACGTTATCAGGCTACTTGAGATCAGAGGAGATTTCAAAGGCCCCAGATTTACCTGGAGGGTCCCAATAGTGGGGCTAATTTATTAAAGCTTTCCAAGATTGGAAAAGATGGACTATCATGGGTAAACCTGGGTGATCCAGCAAACCTGGAATGGATGTGGTTCAGGATTAAAAGCATTGTCCAGCTTATAGCAAATATTTTAGAGAAATGTATTCCAGGATTGCTGCATCACCCAGGTTCACCCATCATAGTGTATCTTCTTTAGTCAGGAGAACTTTATTAAATCAGACCCAGTGACTCCAACAATGTCAGAATCTGCTCCTTGTAAGGACCAGCCATTGGCAAACAGGGATCCTGACGCTTGTTTCTTAGGTAAGTGACCATTCACATTTATGATCCTATTAAATGTCTGTAATGGGCATTTTTCCCACCAATGTTAGGGGCCTTCCTAATAATGATTGATATGGAAGGAGGGGGTATATCACTCTTTGACCACCAATGTATAGTGACACTACACTGACCAGTACTGTAATGGGTCCATCACTACTGATCAGTAATTGAACGTAATTCAACTGACCACCATGTACGAAGGCCCTTCACCTTGGTCTACCAATGTAAGGGGGATCATCACCAATGGCCATCGTGTAAGGGTTCATTCTACACTGACCTTCAATTTAAGAGGACCCATCACCAATGACCAACATGTAAGGGGCAAATCTCCAACGACCACCAATTTAGGTGGGTCCATCATTATTGTCCACAATATAAGTGGTAATTATCTATTGTTTGAGGACCCATTACCATGGTGCACCAATGTAATGGACTCATCACCAATGACCACCATATAAGTGGTTATTCCTTATTGGCTATCAATATAGGAGGACCCATCATCTATGACCACTATGTAAGGGGTCATTTTCCACTGACCACCAATTTTAAAGGGCCCCTTTTCCTGGTCCACCAATGTACGAGGACACATTACCAATGACCACCATATAAGGAGTCATTCTTCACTGACCACCAACATCACCAGGGTCCACCAATGTAAAACGACTAATCACCAGTGACCACTATTTAAGGGGTTATACTCCACTGACCACCATTTTATGAGGTCTCTTTACCCTGGCACACCAATGTAAATGGACCAATCACCAATGACCACCATGTAAAGGCTCATTCTCCACCGACCCTCCACTGACCCTCCACTGACTGTAAGGGTTCATTCTCCATTGACCCTCAATGTAAGAGGACCCATCAGCAATGACCACCATGCAAGGAGGTATTCTCCTTTGACCACCAATATAAGGGGGTCCATCACCATAGTTCACCAATGTAAGACAACTCATCGCCAATGACCACCTTGTAAGGGGTCATTATCCACTGATCACCAATTTAGGAGAGTTCATCACCATGGTCCACCAATGTAAGAGAACCCATCATCAATGACCACCATACAGGGGTTATTATCCACTGAGTATCAATTTAAAAGGGACCATTACCCTGGTCCACCAATGTAAGAGGACCAATCACCAATGACCACCACGTGTAGGGTTAGGGTTAAGGTTAGGCTCCACTTACCACCAATTTAGGAGGGTCCATCACCATAGTCCACCAATGTAAGACGACCCATTACCAATGACCACCATGTAAGGGGTCATTATCCACTGACTATCCAATGTAGGAGGCTCTTTTTCCACTGACCCCCAATGTTCCTCCATTGTATAAATTAGCATAAAGCTATTGGTGTCTGATGGGTACAGACGATAAAAATGCTTTGGCAAATGCTTTGTGTCTATTACAACTCATATCAATGTCCAATAAAGTAACAGGGGATGCAAAGCTGCTATATTTATCTGCTTAATTTAATCTGCCTAATTTAATCTCTAAACTGAGGGTTTTTAGTTCTCAGATAGACCAGAAGGTGTAGGAGATAAAGCTGAATCATCTACTGGCCTTTACTGGAGTACAGACACTGGACAGGTCTACAAGGAAGGTCACGATTCGGTCATTCTCTGACACTGCACAGCATGCTATCATTCTCTGTGGTCTGTTGTCGGCCATGTCTTGCTGTTTGAGAGATTGCACTTCACTTCCTATCTATCTAGCAAGAGTCAGACCCCATACAAATGTCAGATTTCTGTTGCTGGAAATGATCTTTCCTGTTGGTTTCTGGTGGCAGGAGAATAAATGAATGTTGTGTACACAATGTGCTCTGTTCGAAGGTTGAACTAGCAGCACACTCTCTGCACAGAAAGTTATAGTGATCATCCTTCCTTAGTCATTCATCAATCTACCAAGGATGATTGATGCATAACATTGTGAGAATACTTTACACATGATATATTTCTGCCCAATATGCGCATGACCATGTCTTGAGCAACAATCATCTGTTGCAGTATTTCTCAATCTGTTAACATGGATGAACCCTTGAAATAACTCTCAGGTCTTTAGGGAACCCCTTCTATAATTACTAGCAACCTCTGGAAAAACACTGGTTGAGAAACACTGTGCATGGAGCTTTATACAGAACAGGAAGAGAAGGGGAATTGCCCAGCATTGACATTCACCATTAAAAAAAATATTTAGGAAAGCCAAAAACTATTTTAATATATAAAGTATAAAGGAGGGTGAATGCTATGATGAGTCTATAAGATAGTAATATGTTGGTTGGTTATTTTTTTTTATCAGAGGTTGTTACCCAATGTGTTTACCATTTTTTTTTATCAGGGGTAAAAAATAAATAAAAAGCATACATAAAATCATTAAACAAAACATCAGAAATGAGGAAAAAAAGTCTTGGATTGAAGAATTGTTTGCAAATCAAAGCAAAATGGATACAAATGTGTTTTTCTTTTACAGTCAGGCTAAAAAATTGCTGCAATCCAATGCATGGACAAGATAATTGTATACAAGTGTGGATATTTGTTTTTAATGCAAAAGGAAATAAATAGATCACATGAATAAAAACAGTAAATTAATCCTTGGTTGTCCATAGATTAAAAAGTCGTTTATAGTCACCTTTGCAGTAGATATCTTTTACTATAAAATATAAATTATTTTTAGGTTTTGTGACGAAAATTTCTAGTTAATGTTTCCTTTCGCTGTGACGGATTTTTGTCTGTGTGTGTTGTATTATAAGACTCTGTGTTACCATCACCGGTTATCGATTGTGTTGTGTACCAAAGTAGTAGCAGATCAGAAAAGAACAATGTTACACATCAGAAATTCTGTATGTTTTCTGTACTGAGGGTAGGACTTCAAACAAAGAAGGACACAGTGATAAGGAGGACAGATAATGTATAGAATGTTATCTCTCTTACCTGTCTGCCTTGTTTCATCCAGAACAAATGTTTGTCCTGTGGTGTAAACATGTGTAGAAAGAGGAATCACCTCTTTTATTGTACTGATAAGAGAGATCCATAAAACTCAGGCCAACATGAGAAGATGTCCCTGGTCATTTCAAGCTGACTCACAAAGCCTAAATAAACAACAGCAATCAAAGTCCATTATGCATGGCCACCTTTGGGGGCACAAAGTGCCATGAAGGGGTTGGGACTCTTTAGACATGCTTAAATCCTTGTGATTTAGGATTGTGTCACACTTAGGATCTTGGTGGTGGGTCATCAGCAGGATTGTTGTTATTTGGCTATTTTTGGAAGAAGCTAAAGTCAACATTCTAATTTACCTTTTAAGCTAAAATAAAATCCTGAGACCACTTCACCTTGAATAGTGATCCCTAAAGCTGTTGCCTCACTGACATTACTAAAAGTGCTTGGTATTATCTCCATTTATCTTCAAATGTGTTATCTGTTGTTGTTGCCTCACTATCTCTACCTGGCTGTGTGGAACTAACTCTGCCTGTATGTCTGGCTGGCCCTTCTCCTCATTATTTCCCTTTCCTAAATACTGTCCTATTAACTCATCCATTACACTAATTTGTATTCTAATGAGCCTTCATTTCCCCTGTCCTGACATGTTGGGTCCTTTTCTTTCCCACATCTCTCAACTTATAGGTAGACCTTTCCTCTCACCTGTACTCATTTCTCTTATTTGTATAGTATTAAGAGCCCTCACTAGTACTTCTGTGGCCTTTTCATTTCCCAAAACGACTGTCCAGCCCTGCTCCTCACCAATACCACCATGACCCTTCCCTTTCAACTCATCTGTAGGCCATTACCCTCATTAGTATTGTAATGAGCCTTCATTTCCCTTTTTCTTTCTTGTTGGATTCCTTACTTTCCTACCTCTGTCAACTTATTGATGGACCCTTTCTCTTACTAGTACTCTTTTCTCTCATAAGTAGAGTGCTCAGAACCCTCACTAGTACTCCTGTGACCCTTTAATTTCCTTTCACCACTGTCCAGGCCCATTCCGTACCTGTACTACCATGATCCTTCTCTTTCAACTCATCTGTAGGCTATTACTGTCATAAGTATTCTAATAAGCCTTCATTTCACTTTCTCTTTCTTGTTGAGTTCAATCATTTTCTACCTTCGTCAACCTATTGGTGGACCATTTCTCTCACCAGTACCCTTTCTTTCCAAAGTATGGTGGTAAGAGCCCTCACTAGTACTCCTGTGACACCTAAATTTCCTTTCACCACTGTCCAGCCTTATTCCTCCACAGTACTACCATGATCCTTCTCTTTCAACTCATCTGTAGGCCATTACCTTCATTAGTATTAAAACAATCCTCCTCCTGCCTTGTTCTTTTTGTAGGGTCCTATCCCACCTCTCCCACCTCAACTTATTGGTGGACCTTCTTCACACTCTTTACTCTCTTCTCCTATCTGTAGGGTGCTAGGAGCCCTCACTAGAACTTCTGTGACCCCCTCATCTCCCTCCACCACTGTCCAGCCCCACTCCTCACCAATACTACCATGACCTTTTCCTTTCAACTCATCTGTAGACCTTGACCCTCATTAGTGTTCTAATGAGACTTTATTTCCCCTGCTCTTCCTTGTTGGGTTCTTCCTTCCCTCTCAATTTATTGGTGGACCCTTCTCTCACCAGTACTCCTTTCCTTCGTCTGTAAGATCTTCTTTTAATCAGTACTATCACATGCCTTTAATTTCAACTTATATGTAGGGACTTCCCCTCAGGACCCTTTTCTTACTATTTCCTCCATTACTGCCTGTGCCAACACTCATTACTGCCACGTGACTTCCCATTCCATGACCCATATCTGTCAACACAATATATAGCTAACATCTGTCAGCTCTGTCATATATAGATCATTCTCCTTACTGTTACTTCTCCCCTCCAATATTAAACTGTTATTATGCCTGAATGGAACTAGATGCATCATCTACATGGTGATTCTTCTTAACTCTACTTCTACTTCTCTACTGCGGAAGAATGGGGTTGGCCAGGGGTGAAAGGAAATTAAAAGGTCACAGGAGTACTAAGGAGGGTCCATAGCACCCTACTTCCAATATTAACTGGTCTTTCAGCCCAACCGCCCTTGTATTATTTTATGTGTTTTGGTGACATAGCCTGTGCTTTCCTGGGAAGGTTACATCATGCCTCCAGGTGACTTACACTGATATTTAATTTTCTTAACTTGTGAGAATTCACTTTACTCATTCATAGAGTTGAACTTGAAACATTGAAACAATCATGCATGCTGTGAAATTAGAGAACAAGAAGCTGACCACTGATGATGTGAAAAAGATGATGGTAGCATGGGCTGGAAGTGGATCAGGTGTCTGCTCTTTTTTGAGGAACATTAGGGTCATTTGACTATGGCAGGAAGAAGGTGGTAGAATTAGTTGGCCTAGATTGCATGAAATATAAATCCAGTGATCTCCAATAAAAAAAATACTGCATAGGTCCTTCTCTTGTGGATGAAGGAAAAACTGGAGAGCTGTGTCTAGTACCATACCCCATTGTCTGGGATACCTAAGGACTATCTTGGGAATTCAATAAAATTCTGTAGTCTTGCAGGTTCAAGAGATGTCTCAGAGCCCATTGTTGTAACATTCACTCCAGCACCATTTTGCATCTATGCGTGCTCAGTTCATTGAGTAATCTCTTGCCCAACAAAGCCTTCATAGTTCCAGTGGGAGGAGCAGGGTGGGACACAGATGGAAAGATTTTACTGAACAACCAGTTCTGCGGGTATTTCTCAAAACTATTTCCCAAACTGACCACCAATTATTGGAGAAGGGGAGAGGTTGCTGCCAATGAACACCAAAAGCTAGGAAAGGACATTTCTTACTATAAGCCAAATTGTTTGCTGCCAACATTGACTATAATATAAATATTAAATGTGAGGTTACATATTTCATCTTGAACATTTGTTTTTATCTTGATATATAAATTATTATTATTTGCAGAAAATTGATATATTTGCTCAGAAAGAAACCACGTCTGCCTTTTATTTTTTTTCCATGTGACCTCACATCATGTGATCAAAGTGAAAGTAAGGGGGGGGGGGGGCTGTGAGTTAATGAATGGCTTAATCCCATCATAGTGATTTTCTTTCTTCTTAGCAGATGTAAGCTTTTGTCTTAATGGTTCCAATTATCAGAGCTAATTACTGCTAATTGCTCCCAGAAGAGTGTGGAAGAGATACAAATAGCAGGGCTTGAAGGAAGTGTTTGACATGAAACAGAACTTGTTCCTAGATGCACACCCAGAACCCCTAATATCAACCCCATCACAAGCTGCAAATAGACGAGGTTTTCCAAGACAGGTTTTACTTTCTGCATTTTATCCATTAACCGAGGCAATCACCAGTAGATTATCATTGGTATAATGAGCACTCAATATGGGAGCCTAAGATTGTTATTGCTTCAATCTCTTAGACATTTCCTTCTCTTAATGATACACTTTGTGATAGTCTGTAACCTGTCAGAGAAATCTGAATATACTTATTATTGTACTTGCGTGCCATAAAAGAGCTTCAGAATATATGGCCAAGGGTTGTGACTGTCACAGCCAAAATCAGCCTATTTGATATATGTATATGGTGACAAATATGATCATCACAAAAATTTAATCAACTTTTAATTTAAAAAGACTAGAGCTGGTCCCATTCATGGGCAATAAAATTGCATTGGTCCCCCCTCATATGTATAAACATGGAGTTGATCCCCCCTCATGTCCATTAGAATAGAGTTGGTCCCATCCATGCTTGTTAAAATAAAGTTCGTTCTCCCCATGCCTATTAGAAAAGAGTTGGTTCCCCTCATGCCTATAACATGGAGCTGGTCCCATCCATGCCTATTTGAATAGAGTAGGTTCTCCCCATGCCTAATAAAATAGAACTGGTCTTATTCATGCCCATTAGAATAGAGTTGGCTTCCACATGGCCAATAATATGGAGCTGGTCCCATCCATGCCTATTTATATAGAGTTGGTTCCGCCAAGTCCATTAAAATGGAGCTGGTCCCATCAATACCCATTAGAATAGAGTAGGTTCTCCCCATGCCTAATAAAATAGAACTGGTCTTATTCATGCTCATTAGAATAGAGTTGGCTTCCACATGGCCAATAATTTGGAGCTTGTTCCATCTATGCCCCCCAAAAAATTAAGTTGGTCTCTCCATGGTGATTATTATAGAGTTCCACCTCTCATGGCCATTAATTTAGAGTTGCCCCCATTTAACATCTTCCACTCTTCTGGGAAAGCTTTCCAAAAGATTTTGAAAGGGTTTCAGTAGGATTTGCTCCTTATTGGTGGGGTTATTCTTCTAGGAAGTCTTTCCACAAAATGGAGAATTTGGAGGGTAGCTGTTGGAAGGTACTGATGTTGGATGAGAAGACCAATTCCAATTCATCCCAAAGGTGTTCAGTAGGGTTGGGGTCAGGGCTCTGTGCAGGACACTGGAGTTCCTCCCCACCAAACTGGTGACCCCATGTCTTTATGGAGGGGGCTTTGTACCCGCGGGCACAGTCATGGGGGAACAGAAAAGGGTCTTCACCAAACTGGGACCACAAGGCTGGAAGAGCACAATTGTCTACAATGTCTTTGTATGATGGAGGATTACCAGGACCCTTCACTGGGGACACCTGAGCTCCATCATTGAGAGGGGTTCATATGCTTTCAGCCATACAGTAGATGTGATGGTCAGGTGTCTGTAATTTATTAAATAATTAATATAACATTCAGTGATATATAGAAGCCACATCGAGGATAATATGACTGTACAACACTTAGTACTTTGCTACAATTCTAATTGCCCTGCAGGATGGGTACTAGGAGCAGAAACATATGTGATCCCACCATAAAAATCTGTAAGCAGTTAATAATTCATGCAGGTCAATGCATCTGGACATGTACACTTTATACAATGTACAACAGCTTTCCCACATTGATCACCAAACAAAGCTCAACAATAAAGCTTTGATATTTTACCTTCTCTGGTTCCTTATTATTGCCTCATCAACACGCCAAAGAAAATAATAAATAAATCTTCCCTTCTTCTACTGTTTTCCATCATTATAAACAAAGTAACTATAAGCGACTGGCTACAAGCTATAAACTGTTGCATAGACATAAATCTAAAACTAATTAAAGGAGATTTAAATTGTAATTAAGTAATTTTCTTCTTTTTCATTTGCAGCTTTTACAGTAATATTCCCTGAGGATCCTACCATAAAGGTTTTAAATCAGCAACTTCCTATTATGGGTTGACAACACTTTATCCTTGTTTCATAATTGTGCTCCTGCATTGTCACCTCGTAATACAGACTACTCAGGGAGATTAGGGATGGTGAAATTTGTAGAATTTCAAGCATTTGTCCAAAATTTGATTCAACTCAAACAATTCAAACAAAATTAATTTTGAGTTTTGGGCTAATTGTAATAAAAGGGTTCATGAATAGGTCAATTAAACCAGATAGGTGGAGTTTCAGTAGAATTAAAAGTCTGGGGTCAATATGAAGGGATCTAGACCCCAACAAAGATTGACGGAAAAATTGACCAAAAATTTGAATGATGGTGGAGTCAGGATTTACAAATACAATACCACATAAGACAGTAATGTGTGACCACATAAAGTGAATTTATTCTGTAGAATTTGATAGACTGCATGCAGAATCTTGTGACATTAAAAAAGAATAAATATTCTTGTAGGAAAAAATTATTTTTGATTCTCACTTAAATTTATTGTAAATATCCCACAGTGTATGTTGCATTTACACATTAGATTTGGGCCCTTTTGAAGTAGAATTCAGGCGGAATCGGGCTTTTTGACCTCAGGAACATATCTTCCAGCAAGGATCTTCTGTGTATGTTGCATGTGAAAGGTTTTCCATACTATTTGTTCCATTATTCCAGGCACACTACGCCTCGCCCACTAGATGACGCTACACACCACCATTCCTATTATAGACTGCTAGCATTTGGTTCAGTGCTGTTGATGGGTGACAACATTTGTTGGGTGATTAAACCTTACTAATACACAGACTGGTAGTCTAAGAAATAATAAAGCTCATTTATAAAAATGTATCACTATTTATGGAAATGACAACCGCAAGGTATAAGGAAGACAGAAAATGAATGCTAAGGTTAATGACTGTGCCACCAGTAGAATGATTAACCAGACAGATGCTGAATTTATCTTTGTGATCAGATTGCCATGTGAAGCCATTGCAGCCAACATGCTTCACTCAAAATGTCAGAAACATGTCAAGTCTGCATTATTGCAATTCTGCATGTCACAATATACTGCACCATAATTACTTTTTAGAATACAAAGAACTCAGCTCTGACCTGATAAAGACATTTCATATTTCAAACGTCACATACATCTCTAATCTGTGCTGGGTTTTAGAGTAAATTCAGCGGGTTTCTGCTAAATGTATGTATGGACTGGGAAAATATTAAAATATTCTACAGGATCATCAAACCTATGTAGGATCATTAGGCATTCTATTCCAAAAGCATGGCCATTATTATAGAATTATTCTCTCCCCCTCCCCCCAATGAACATTTTCTGGAGTTTGTGAAGGTCATGTACTGATGGTGGGAATTTGCCCCATGGTGGGAATTTGCCCTCAACTGGTGAGGTCAGGTACTGTAGATGAGGATTTGCCCCTTTTGGTAAGGTCAGGTACTGATGGTGGGGATTTGCCCCCATTGGTGGGGTCAGGTACTGATGGTGGGGAGGTTTCCCCCCATTGGTGAGGTCACGTACTGATGGTGTGGATTTGCCCCCATTGGTGAGGTCAGGTACTGATGGTGGGGATTTGCCCCCATTGGTGAGGTCAGGTACTGATGGATTTGCCCCCATTGGTGAGGTCAGGTACTGATGGTGGGGATTTGCCCCCATTGGTGAGGTCAGGTACTGATTATGGGAATTTGCCCCCTATTGGTGAGGTCAGGTACTGATGGTGGATGAGAAGACCTGTCTCACCATTCTAATTCATCCCAAAGGTGTTCAGTAGGGTTGATGTCAGGGCTCTGTGCAGGACACTCGAGTTCCTCCTCACCAAACTAGTGACCCCATGTCTTTATGGAGGGGGCTTTGTACCCCGGGGGTACAGTCATGGGGGAACAGAAAAGGGTCTTCACCAAACTGTGACCACAAGGCTGGAAGAGCACAATTGTCTATAATGTCTTTGTATGATGGAGGATTAGCAGGACCCTTCACTGGGGATACCTGAACTCTATGATTGGCGGTCCCTATACTTTGTACTATGTAATATAAATCCTTCATTTTTTGGAGTTTTCCCTGGACTTGGTGCCCCATCTTGTAAATTTACCTTTGGAAAACCTCAACCAATATGCAGAATGGGCAACAAACCAACCATCAGCTGGATGTCTTTCAGGGGCCAGATGGAAGCCAACAACGTCTCCTCTAAGACAGACTCAGCACCACTTAAAAAAATTAACAACGAATGAAATCAATTTCTGGTAAACATTGCTCTGTAGAAATGACAGAACTAAAGCTACGTACACACTTCCAATTATTATCGTTGGAAAACGAACGACGAACGATCCTGCACGATATCTACGAACGATCGTATAGCACCGATCCTGCATATAGAGATAACGACACGATCGTTCGTAGATATTGTACACACAATAGATACGATCGTTTGAGTGATAGAGGAACTATATGCACGACAGGAAGTGAACGAACGTTCGTTCATTACGCATGCTCAGACCATGGACGATCAACGAACGATCGTACACACGAACGATGGTCAACGATCGTCGTCCAATCCGATCCGCCGGTCCGGTCGTTCATTTCCAACGACTTTCCTCGTTCGTCGGCGTCGTTGGTTACTTTTTTTACAAACGATTTTTGCTCAATCGATCGTTCGTCGTTCGTTCGTCGTTCATTTTGAACGATAAAAATTGGAAGTGTGTACGCACCTTTACAAATCTGTTGAATTTTTTTTACACCCATGGCCCACTGTTGTCACCATGAGGAAACCGTCCTTCCAAAATGCCATGCAGCTATCTCTGGAGTGCATGTGGACAGGAAGTGCCTGCAGAGAGCCAGCAGGAGGTCGGCAGCACTGAGAAGGAATAATAAAGAAATAAAAGGTGAATCCAGGAATTTGTAAGGGATAAGAGTTTAGGACACCCTGTGCACAGGACAGACTGAATGCCATTCATTAGTGTTAACATGCACTTTAAAGATTTTTGTGGTGACTTGTTATTGCCAGGAAATGGAAATTGTCAGAGCGATGAAGCAGAGATGAATCCATTACAGAAAGTGCCACCAAGTCCAGGATTGTTCTTCCACTTAGCCATGTGTTTATTTCTCTCTGAGACTAACTCAGTGTGACAAAACAAGAATCACATGGAGTTTATTTCCATTAACATTCCCGCTACCAACCCCCGAAGTTCACCTTGGTTCATGTTGGGTCCTTGTTGTGTCTGTTCGAGAACCTGGTGCATGCTGCAAATGAATCCATTCTAGGTAGAGATGTTTTATTTTAGGAAATGCAAAATGTATGAATATTACTGGTTACCACTTTTTTACTCCTTAATCAATTACTTATCAAGCAATAAAATATGTTATACTGAGTTGCAGAACTGTCACTCTAAAGTGGACATGTCATCAGATCTGTAATGGGTCAGTGTAATGCTGAAACCCCTTTAACTGTTCCTTCCTATTGGAAAATACTAACATTTGCATGTTTTTGCAGCCATGGTGCTTTTCTTCTGAAAGCAACTGCGTGGCCAGGAGTAATATGCGACATGGAACCGCGCTTTGTTCCACTGCATCTGCAGCCATTTGCACAAAATGGTCCTCAACTTCTCCAATTGACTTGAATAGTAATGGCTGGGACTGTGGTTGGGCCTGCAGAAGAACCCTTGGGTTCCTTGCAAGTCTAAAATGCTCCCTAGGCTGGGTCTACACAGACATTTTTAAAATCGCATGTAAATATTCCTACTGCGTTTTTATGCACTTTTATTAGTATTTTAAAGCTTGCCTTTAAAACGCAGGAAAACGTCTATGCCGTGTTCTCCCACGTTTTCATTTTTTAAATGTTGCAAGCAATGTTATAGATAAAGCTCATGAACATGCCTCAAGGAAACGTCCTGGTGTAGATTAGCCCATTGGAATGCATGGAATCTCAAACAAGGGCTTTTAAAGTCTCAGGTTAAACGCTGGGAAAACGTCCGTGTGGACTAATCCTAGGGCTGGGTCCACACGGACATTTTTAAAACCGCATGTAAATGTTCCTACTGCGTTTATATTCATTTTTATTCATTTTCACGCACTTTTGTTAGCGTTTTAAAGCTTGCCTTTTATCACGATTTCCCGCGTTTTTAATGCGTTTAGGTTACAAGTGCTTATAAATGCAATAAAACTTGGGAAAAATTTTTAAATGTTGCAAGCAACGTTATAGATAACGCTCATAAACGTGCCACAAAGAAAAGTCCTGGTGTAGATTAGCCTATTGGATTGCATGGGAATTTCAAACATGGGCTTTTAAAGCCTCAAGTTAAACGCTGGGGAAAACGTCCATGTGGACTAAGGCTGGGTCTATATGGACATTTTTAAAAAAGCATGAAACGTTCCTACTGCTTTTATTTGCGTTTATATGCACTTTTTCATCGTTTTAAAGCTTGCCTTAAAAATGCTGGAAAACATCTATGCTGCGTTTTCCCGCGATTTTAACGTGTTTATGTTTCAATTGCGAATAAATGCTGAAAAACTCTCCATTGAAACCCGCGTTTTTGGGCGTTTAAATTTTTTTAACCATTGCAAGCAGCGTTAAAGGTAACGCTCATAAAGGTTCCTCAAGGAAAGGTCCTGGTGTAAATTAGCCCATGGGAATGCATTGGGATTTCAAACATGGGCTTTTAAAGCCTCAAGTTAAACTCTGGGAAAACGTCTGTGTAGACTAAGCCTTGGCCTATATATTACCTTTAGTTTTTGATTTGCCACAATGTTACAAAGTTGCAGTCTAATAGCTAGTGGCGAGGGGACTGAAGAAATAATTTCTCTTGGCTGCAGCAGACTGATGATGACATCTCGTCCTTGGCAAAGTCACTAATGGAGCTCAAGGAGGGCTTTTTTAAAAATGGAGCTTTCAAGAACAATGATACCATTGTTCAACATTGTGTTTATTTATGACAGGTACACTTAAAGGTTTTCTTCTGCACCCTTGCAACATGTGCAATGTCCTCCAGCAATCAGACTACAACATTTTATCCTTGTATGAAGTGACAAGGTGAGAAGGTGAAGCAGAGACATTTGTGAACACAAGAGCTGCACAGGCACCCAGATTTATCTCTGAGCTGATATCAGTCTAGGAAGTGACCTAGGATGATGCCTGAACAAAGATGGCGCCAAGATGAAACGCACCCGAAACCAATTGCTAGGGGGAATCATTGCTATGCAGTCATTGTAGGAATTTATGCAGACAGTAAATGACTTGAAAAGGTGGCAGAAGAGGAGCAGAACTGAGGTGCAGCAAAGGTAATGAGTTTATGTAAAAGTGTCAATTCCTCATAGTATGCAGTGTGGAGAACAAGCTCAGACTGAAGATGGTTTACTTTAACTATAACTGCACTTCATTTCCAGCCTTGCACCTCCTCATGGCTCTCTGTTCCCATTGAACAATATTAATTCAATGAATGACCTTTAGCATCTCCAATATTATTCCCATAGTGATGGCTGCTGTAAAGACGTCTGCAGTTCACGTTTTTCTGTCCCTGTGTGTTATAAGGAATCAGCAGCAGGATGTTAATTCTAAAACCGAATAAACTTAAGGAGAGTGTCACGGACTGAGTCCTCCTGCAAATATTTACTTACAGACAGGAAACCAGATATATTGTGTGTGTCCTGCAACTCCTCACAGACAGGATGGACTTTATTACTTCACATGATGGGCTTCATCACTCAGCCGTGTACAGGGGAATACTAAAATCATGGGATGAGCCCCGCACATAGGATGGGGACACCAAAAACATGGGGTCCCCCACAATTTCTGCTTTATAGCATTACAATACAGAGGAAGTTGTATCAGAGTTTTATCATTGCTTCCAAATATAAGGGAACGCAGCAAAAAGGAGGTCCTGATTTCCCTAGAACAAGGGGTGTCAAACTCAAATACACAGAGGAACAAAATAAAAACTTGGACAAAGTTGTGGGCCAATCTTGAAATTTATTAAAAAAAAATTGAGGAAATTTTTTCTTTCTCATTAGATATTAAACCGTTTCATTTGGAAACAGAGAGGTTTTGCTTCACATTCAATCTGGAACAAGCTTATAATAGAGATAGAGGCATACAAATGTTTTTTTAATTTTATTTAGGAAAACATCTCATGCCTCTTTCCCTGTTTGTAGCCTTCTGAGTTACATTTCAGTGGTAACCTTTTTGCACAGGCTAAGAATAATAATAACAATATTCTTCTATGAAAATCCAACCATTCCAGTCCATGCCTTGGAGTAACAAAGAAAAGCTGAGGGGGAGTGCTGGAAATGCCAGACACGGCCATTGCGGAGCTAAATCTTATGAGTGGCCCGCCACTGGAACTCCCTCTTCCTTGAAATAGCGCCGCTACTAAAATTCCCGGCATTACTTGTGTCTACAGTCCAGTGCAGGGCCACACATAGGCAGAGAGCCCGCTGGTCCAGAGCGATGCCAAAAATTGTGGCAGCGGCACTATTTTAATGCAGCCGAGGACCAACTGCAGTTCATATTTAGGATTCCTTTTGGGGGCCATAAAAAAGGATGTTGGGGGCTGATTTAGCCCCTGGGGCCAGAGTTTGACACCACTTCCCTATATAGATAGAATTGTGGGGTCACCATCACTAGAGGGGTCACCGGCAGGAGGATGGAGGTCCTGATTCCTCTATATAGATAGAATTGTGGGGTCACCATCACTAGAGGGGTCACCAGCAGTATATAGATAGAATTGTGGGGTCACCATCACTAGAGGGGTCACCAGCAGGAGGAAGGAGGTCCTGATTCCCTATATAGATAGAATTGTGGGGTCACCATCACTAGAGGGGTCACCAGCAGAGAGAGCGTAGTCTACTCTATGTGCTTCCTAGCTGTTAGTTAATAAGCTTGCTTGGTAGGTTGACAACGTTGCTGCTGGTTTTGAGGTGGCGGCTCATCAGTTTTGGCTTTTTACTGCCATAATCAGAATTTTTGTAACACAACCACAAATAAAACTATTTGGTTGAGATAACTGTGAAACATAATGCCAAACATACTGAAAAATAGATTTTGGGTTCACATGCGCTTTAATGGATTGCATTTACATAACGCATATAATGCGCGAGACAATAGGTCCAGCATTAATGCAATATTATGTTTCTGGCTGCTGTTAACATTTCAGACAGGGTGAATGCTTCTGAGTGTAACATGGTAATGCTTTCTCTAGGTTATGAAATCCAATAGCGCACAGTATAATGAGCAGATGCGACGCATTACATGCGGCTATTAAAGATATGAATCCCTTTAAGTGCAGCTCTCAGGAGGTTATCTATTCCACCATTGATGGCAGGCGGAGTGTAAAGAAGAATGGAAAGGAGAAGGAGGAATGGTAGCCACACATTGTAAACAGGAGTGATGGTTTATATAACGTTTACAAGCCCAGTACTGACTCCATGTCTGACCTCTGGCCCCCAATGGGTCAGGCAGCTCCCAGATTTGTAAATCTTGTCTAAACAAAGTGAAGCAGTAACGCTTTTAATGAATGACTTTCCCTGGGCCAACTTCTGCTACTCATCCATCAATTTAATGTAGGGCATTCCATGAAAAGGGGGTGGGAATGGAGATGAGAGTGATGTTAGGGACCTGTAAATACCAAGTCCTGGATGAAGGCCCTATCCATCATATCTGCCATGGAGCCTCAGTCTGCCAGTTTGTTCTTGTGTATAACTGCTCTCCCCCTGACAGAGCCGATCTGTCAATATGTAACACATGCAATTAGTTTTCGTACCAAGCTGCTTCAAAATATCTACATGATATGGCTAAATGTTTGTGAACATCTGACCTTCTCCTCTTCCTTAATATCCAAACGTATCCTCAACTCTAATAATGATGGAGACTATATGTCCCCAGCCAAGGGTCCTGTGCTCTTCCAGCCTTCTGGTCACAGTTTTGTGAAGACCCTTTTCTGCTCCCCCATGACTGTGCCCGGGGTACAAAGCCCCCTCCATAAAGACATGGGGTCACCAGTTTTGTGTGGAGGAACTCGCGTGTCCTGCACAGAGCCCTGACCTCAACCTTACTGAACACCTTTGGGGTGAACTGGAATGATGAGCCAGGTCTTCTCCTCCAACATCAGTTCCTGACCTCACCAATGGGGGCAAATTCCCCAAATCAGTACCTGACCTCATCAATGGGGGCAAATTCCCAACATCAGTACCTGACCTCACCAATGGGGGCAAATCCCCACCATCAGTACCTGACCTCACCAATGGGGGCAAATCCCCACCATCAGTACCTGACCTCACCAATGGGGGCAAATCCCCACCATCAGTACCTGACCTCACCAATGGGGGCAAATTCCCAACATCAGTACCTGACCTCACCAATGGGGGCAAATCCCCACCATCAGTACCTGACCTCACAATTGTTCCTTCGGTTTTATAGACAGATATTCCAACAGACACACTCCAAAAGCCTTTCCTAAGGGCCTTTATAATCACAACTGATGACACTTCAATGTTAATGGCCATGGTTTGGGAATTGGATGTCCAACAATCTCATAAAGGTGAGATGATAAGTTGTCCATAAACTACAAACTTCCAAGAAAGTATAACCAGACAGTTTGCATTGGTTTAGATCAAAGGGAACTAAAAAGCTTCTACATGACCAATGTGAAGCCCATTAGAGTCTTCAAAAACATCTCAAATACCCCCAAAAAAAGAAAGGGTCTAAGTACCTGTGAAGGTTCTCATATATCAAGGCCATTGTTCACCTAGAAGTAGTTGGTCACATTCAACTTGACTTACAGTATTCTGTAATGTTGAGGGCATTTTTCTATTTTACTGGCTTGCAAGAGGTGTGAAAGCGTTCTTCGATGTCAAGCCATCCCTGAAAAGGGCCAAGGGACTTCAAACTATCTCTCATCCACATATAATGACACAATAAAATCTCCACCCCAGCAAGCTGATACAATTTAACAGAATAAAAAGGAAACTGCCATCTCAGACGTCATGGTGCCACGCAATCAGAACAAGAAGGGTTCACAAAATTTCTCACCTTCTGTTAGGTTTCTAGACAATCAACTTTGACCTTGGCATATGGATGAATGTGACCTGTGTGAATAATATTATATTAGGGTAGGTAGGGTAGGTTCCTGGCACTTAGAACTGAGAAAGAGCATTGGATGAGCAGTGATACGTCTTTAGGGTTACCAATGTGAATGTAGCCACTATTCTAAGATATCAGACTTGTTACAGGAGTTGGTTATACTTTCCCATTGTAACTTTTTCCAAATGCATTTGCAACAGTTTATTCTTTATTTACTTTTGGGTCTATTTATTAAGCAGTGAATCTGGCATTCACTGAAGCATTTCCTGCTGCAGAATCTTCCATGTATTTCAATAAAGTAATTAATTCTTCACCAGGGAATATTTCAGTGAATGCTAGATTAACTGCTTTATAAATAGACCCCATGGCTGGTATAGTGAAATTCTTTGCATACGCATTGTTCCTGACTCTCACCTGTATCAGCTTAAGCCTCTAACAAGTAGCCCACAGGCTGAAGATACCATATAACATAATGGTTAGTGTCATATATGTTTCTTCCAATGCTTATCTGTGACATGGGACCAGCATACAATTCATTATTTGCAGCATTCCACAAAATCCCAACACTCAGGAGATCATCAAGTGGAATGTAGTCACGGGATGCTAAAGATGCCCATACATGCCCAGATGTTTGATGGTAATTCATCTGATTGAAGTCTTGCAATGAAAGAAGATAGAAAACAATTAGCATTTCAGACTGTAATATGAATTAATATGTAACACGAGTGGAGGGATTTTACACCCAATTTGAGATTTTGCAATCATTGTGATATCTTTTTTCTCCCGCTTTATCAAATATCTGGTTTTGGAAAGTGTAGCCAAGTAGTTTCATTATTCCATTGGGTGTTCTTTGTATTTTTATATGATTATTTTTGTCCTGTTGTGTTCATTTTTTTTATACCAAGGTTTTTTAAAAAATTGAAAATTCGAAAAATATAAGATGACATGATCAGTTTGGGATTGCTTCAAGGAATCACCCCAATACTACACGCTATGGCAATGACTGGTAACTGGGTTCAGCCCCACATTCCCATTCCCCTAATATACTATCCCCATTATACCCCTACCTGATATACCTGTTTGTACCCCCCCATCCATGAATGTTAGGGATATATGTGTTTTTCCTCTTTGTGTTCTAACCTTGTACATTGAATTATCTTTGCAATCTTATAAATATTTCAACCAACTCCCATTGAATGGAGTGTTATCTAAACGAAACATTGGTGAACATAATATTGATAATATTGATAAACCACCCACAATGGTGATAGTTCCTGCCCCTATTCTACACCAGTAGAAGTATGTCAGTATCAATGTTACAGAGATACTGATCTCACAAACTTCTGTATCTTTGTTCAACTGGAATTTATGTAAACATTGCAACTAATATTATGTTTCATGCATTTCAATAATTGCTGAGTATTCACATCCCCCCACTTCCCCTTTTGTTTACTTTCCTTCATTTTTGTTTGCTCCCCTTTTTAAATTATTGTTTTACAATGCTGCAATATTTATATTATGTTTTGTTGTTTATAAAAATGAAAATCTATATAAAATGATTGAAACAAAAAAAAAAAGGAAAAAAGCTACAAATTAACACACACCGTGCATTAATGTCATGATATACTTTATAACGTGCGTTATGGTGCGATTGAACCTCACAACAGGCATTATAGCAGTCAGTCCATTAGATGGCAGCAGTGAGCTGTTCTGAATTGTTATGTCAAGGGCCTCATTCTGCAGTGAAATGTTACAATTTGACAATTAAAAACTTCTTTATATTTCTGCTACTGAAATTTTATACCACATGCCAAGGAAAGGTTCTATCTTGAAATCGCCATGTCTGGTAATGCCAAAAAGGTTCAAAGTTTGCTGATTTTTATCTGAACATTCTTACCTGCTGGGGGGGATAAATCTTGCTGAAATAGGAACTCTCTTTCACATCTGGGATCACTGGGCTGGATGGAGTGCATTGCTTGTGCTCTACATGCACTCCAGTGCAGACATGGCTTCCTGATGGTGACAACAGATGACCATGCTGGCTAACGTGTGCTGACAATGCTACACTAAGGAGAGTGCACGTTGTCATCCTGGGACAGGAAGAGCATGATAATCAGTAATCAGGGAGGGGAACACTGCAATGATAAAACAAATGCAGCCACCACATCTGAAGATTGTATACCTTTCATTACCTTTTTATGGGCTCTTCATCAAGAGGAGTGAAACTTCAGCATTGTAAATTCCTTCAGATTTATGGCCCCATAATGAGCTCCAGGCTGCCCATAGAAGAGAAGCTCTCAGTTACTTTGCAGTTTGTCCATATTGATGGATTTGGATTGGCAGCAATCAGCTTTGTTCTATAAAGGAAGTGCAATATACCTGATGTCTCCTATTGCTAAGGAAGCCTCCCTCCCCCCAGATGTTTCAAATTGCTAAAAAAGACCCCCAACCCCCATCCCTGGAGCATTGTTGGTAAACCTGTTGTGCGGTAACTTTGTGTTGGGTGAGGGACTTGATGGCCCAAATCTCCTGTTAGCGTTAATCATTGCCGTGGTGTCACCATAGAATGAACATGTTGGGCCGGTGGGCTCGTCTTATCACTGAGCTGCACAATGGCCCCCATTTGTTGTTGTCACCGGCAGTGTTGGGGTCCCCAGTTCACCATTGTTACCGCAGGTCATCGATTGGAATATTAATCATGTCAGAACTTTCCATGTTGGGGGTTTATGATGATCTATTTCCTGCTGGTGACTAATAACAGAGGAAATACAGCAATGGAGGGTGGCCCCGGGACAGAGGGGGCACCAAGGACTGAGATTATTATTACATAAACAAGGAAATTGGCTGCTGAAAGAAAGAGAGAGGGGGGGGGCATCAATGTGCAGAGGAACCACCAAAAGCTCCGCTATATTCACCCACAAATACACCTCACTTACAAAGCAGAGTTAGAGGATTCATCCTATTTATTGAAAAATGACAAATATGATATTATGAATGTTTTATATATTATTCACACAGGGGAAGGGGGGACTGCAGATATAGTACAGGAGATGGTCAGAGACTGCAGATATAGTACAGGAGATGGTCAGAGACTGCAGATATAGTACAGGAGATGGTCAGAGACTGCAGACATGGTCAGAGACTGCAGACATGGTACAGGAGACGATCAGAGACTGCAGACATAGTACAGGAGATGGTCAGTTAGCATCTGACTCCCCTCTGTTTCTGCTCCTTCAGCGAATTAAAGTTTTGGACTTTCTCTCAAGCTTTGCCTCGGTCACCAGAGCACAGAGAAAGGAATTTGAAATTTCACATTTCATTAAAAAATGGTTCTGACCTCTTAGCACTCTATGGAAAGCTTTGACAAATCTTGGCTTTCTCTACTCTCCAACCTCTGAGATAGAATACAACATGCACTGCACAGTCACAATGTTCCCCAATAACTACCAATATTTTAGAGTTGGATTACAGGGTGAGGTTTCCTACAACAGCTGAGCCTCCATCCGCCAACTCCGGCTGCACTCCCCATTGGACGGCGGACCCAGTGGCCGTTCATCATCCGGTGACTTCTTCAGATTTTTGCACGCTGAGCTATAAAACATGGTGACTTCCACAGCAGGCGGCTCTCGAGGTGACAATAGTAAAAGTCATTGAATATCGGAATTTAGAAACATCTTTCTTCCGCTGACGTCATACCAATTCATCCTGCCAGGTGGAAGGAGATGGATTGCTTTGATTTCTAAATGCAATTACTCTTTCTTATGCGTTATTTCCCCCGTAATCTCAGAGGAGACATTCGCGACCTTATATCCTCTCCTTCTGAGCCCCATACTTAGCACTGTTTTGTCTTTCTGACTACAGGCCAGTTTAATTAAAATCTAATTAGTTGCCCCGTGACAACTGGTGGCAGACATTTGACTCATGGAACCAGGATAAGCTCGGTGTGATGGCTTGGCACGGCATCTTGGCTAAGTGTGGCCCCCGCTAAACCTGAGGTTTGTGTTTGGTGACTGAGCCAAGTTAGTTCTGCTGAGTGGAATAATTGTGATGTCATTGGCCGTCACTGGATGATCTGGATACTTTGAATGAGGAGAAATGGGGTTTGTTGAAGGAAAAGTGTGTTAATATAAGTTAAACAGGCTTCTGAGTAAGTAAATCTGACATCGGACTTGTGTGAGAACTCAGTAGAAAGCATTTTATAGGCTGCCAAATGAGTCTGGCAATGCAAGGTCCTCGGCAAAGGTCATTACATACATTATTCCAATTGTCTCACCAGATCTGGTGCCAGAGGAACCGGCAAACCGCAGAGTTACAACGGTGCTGCCTCGGTCTGCAACAAAATCCATGCCTGCTCTTAGGCATCCAGCAAACTGCTGCATTGCACCTGAGTGCTTCAAACCACACCAGATTTGCACCACATAAGTGACATGATGCTTTTGGTAACTGTGACAGGATCTGCAGCAGCCACGTGCAAAAAATGGTCACCAATCTGGTCCTTATTTACTTGAATGGGAGTGGATAGGGCCACGGCTGAGCTTGCAACTGAACACTGAGGCTGGCCCCAAGTCTGAAATGGCAGTTTATATATTGATATACAGAGTGTCCCAACAGTCACTGTACACTTCCTTTTTTCTCTTTTCTTCCAGGTATCATTCGGAGAACCTTGAGGCCAGCAACATATGACAACTTAGGCTTTGCAGTTTTTGTATCATTCCCTTAACCATGGCAAGCCAATTGGCATTGGAGCAGCTCTGCAAAATTGGCTTGGCAAGAAGTTTTTTAGCTCCCAACTGCAGTTTAGAAACTTTATGGCCATCACAATTTACACCATACATGGCAAGTTTCTGGAAACCGGATGTGTTCTTGACAAACCACACAGCGGAAGGCCTGGTACTACCACCACTGATGAAAACACTGAACTGGAGCAAGGGGAAAGTCCATCAGGAGGGCTAAAACTTGGCATCAGCAAAAGCTCGATTCAGCAGATGCTTCAGGGAGTGATAAAGCTCTACTCCCGATTTCAAGCAGAATATTATAATGCTCGTATGGAAATGTGTGAATCATTCCTACACCACTACAAAAACCACGCTCAGCTCTTGGGAAATGTATGGTTCAGCGACAAGATTCTTTCACCTCTCTGGTCTGGTTAATGGACACAACTGGTGAATTTGGGGAAAATCAAACCCAGAGGAAATTCTCCAGCATGAACGAGACTCTCCGAAGCTGATGGTTTGGTGTGCAATGTCTAGCAATGGGCTGATTGGACCATTTTTGGTCCATGATGCATCCAGTAACACAACCATTGGTACAACGGGGGAATTATCAGGAGATGCTGCAGGAGTTTGCTGTGCCATTAGACGAGGAGTAAACTTGCTCATGTCTCCCCCCTTCACACTTTGCCAGGTTAGTCAGAGATTTCCTGAACATCAAGTTTCCTGACTGATGGATCAGTCGTAGGGGTCCCCTTGAATGGGCTCCGCACTTCACTAACCCTACACCGTGTGACTTTTTTTGTAGGAATATATAAGAAGCAAGGTGTATGCCACTAAGCCCCGTAACCTGTTACAGCTTGAGGAATCGGTCCGCATGGCCTGCTGCAAGGTCAGGGAAGAGATGCTGCAAAATGTCGGAGGGGCTTTTGTCCTAAGGTGGCTGAAAGCTGTGCAAAAATAGAAGCGCTCATATGAAGGTATACAACTAGTCATTTGGAGGTGTACAACTAGTGTTGTGGAGGTACACAGCTAGTCATGTGGAGGTATACAACCAGCCATGTGAGGGTGTAAAACAACTAGTCATGTGGAGGTATACAACCGGTCATGTGCAGGTATACAACAGCTAGTAATATGGAGGTATACAACAATCAGTCATGTAGAGGTGTACAACTAGTCATGTGGGGGTGTAAAACTAGTTTTGTGGAGGTATAGAACTAGTCATGTGGAGGTGTACAAATAGTATTGTGGAGGTATACTGTTAGTCATGAGGAGGTATACAACTTGTCATTTCGAGGTATACAACTAGTCAAGTGGAGGTGTGTATCAAGACATGTGGAGGTGTACATTTAGTTATGTGGAGGTATACAACAACGAGGCATTTAAAGATATACAATTAGTCATGTGGAGGTATCCAACTAACTATGTGCAGGTATACAACAACTAGTCATGTAGAGGTATTCAACTAGTCAAATGGACGTGCACAACTAGTCATGTGGAGGTGTAAAACAACTAAACATGTGGAGGTATACAACTAGTCACATGGAGGAATACAAGCAGTCATGTGAAGGTGTACAATCAGTCATTTGGAGGTTACAACTAGTCGTGTGGAGGTATTCAGCTGGTCACATGGAGGTGTACAAAAACTAGTCATGTATACAACTAGTCATGTGGAGGTATATAGATAGTCTTCAAGAGATGTACAACTAGTAATGTGGAAGGATACAACTATTAAAGTGGAGATCTACAACTAGTAATCTGGAGGGGTACAACTAGTCATGTGCAGGTATACAACAAGTAGTCATGTGGAGTTGTACAACTAGTCTTCATGGCGTTTGAACATGATGGAATGCTCTGCAAGTTATTCTGCAAGAACTCCTATGTTGATGCTAAAAGTATGAATAAACTCAGTTTCTTGTGTAGGAATTCATCAGAAGTTTATAGTGACTCCCTGTAAATTGCAAGATGGACCCATGAACCACAGACAAATTATAACTCCTATAGAAATAAGGGGAGGAGAGCACAGCAGGGCGCCACTCGCTCGTTCTCCCCTCCCTGTGTACAGCACACATTCACTCACCTGTCACTCAATTGTATTTGGGCGTGTGTATGCAGACTAAGGCTACATACACACCTGCAATATTTGTCGTTGGAAAGGATCCTTCGACTGCACGATGCATGTATAAGCGCTGTACATACAGCACTATTCTGCTCTATGGAGAGGGGAGAACGACGGAGCGGCACCCTACTGTGCTCCCTCCTTTTCACTTGTTCTACGATCGCTCCTCGTCCATGATCTGTGGATCCGCCAGGACAGTCATTCAGTCAATGGACGACAATAGCCCTGAGCCCATTATCGGAGGAGAACAATTGGACGCGTGTACGTAGCCGTAGTCTGCATAAAGGTATGACGGATAAAACACATCAGAAGCGGCTGCAAGAACATAAAGCAACAAATCCTAAAAACCACAAGCTGCAGGTGATCAGACATTGATATATATGGTGGCTGCATTGGTTTTCTTTTTCTAAGCTTTCTTTCCCCTTATTTTCCTATGGTGACCCTGCAAATACTAAATTCCTGTATTGTATTAATGGAAGCAGCCATGGATGACACCCACCTGGACTCTTTATCCATCTCTATTACATGTGGGGGGTGGGATTGGTGTGATTGTGTTATATCCCGGCTCATGTCACCGGAAGTGACAAGTGAATGGCAATACTGTCAGGATTAGCTGGTGCTAGCTGTACTTGCTGAAAATGTTCCTAAAAATTGAAAACAAGTTTTTTCTATTTTCTAGCTGAGTTTGCGCACACACGTTTAATTGATGCTGCTGGAAACAATCTTTCATGATCATTTCCAGAGACAAAATGTATGACAGATGAATGAATGAGCGATGTGCACACAGCTTTGTTCTGCTCTAAGGAGAAGGGAGGGAGGAGAACGAGCGAGCGGCACCCCGCTGTGCTCTCCTTCATTGACTTGTACAGCAATCATTCTCTGTTGGTCATTCATGGATCAATCAAGACAGATCAATGTCGGACGACCGTTGTACATGTCAGATTCTCACATGAGACAAGCCTGACCGCTCATATCCAGCATGAGACATCTGAAGTGTGTACATTGCATAACTCTAAACCAACTGAGGATCAAAAAATGGCACCTGGATGATATGGCCAAGAAAAGTACGTGAACAGTTTATCTCATGCTTCCCACATTTTCTCCTTTTAACAGCCATTGAAGTCCAGAAAACTACCCATTGATCTGCCAGAAATGAAGATTGTGTCCAGTCCTGGAGATCCCATATACAAAAACATATTGATAAGATAGAAGGAGTGCAGAGCTAAAATCACTGGGAGGTATGAGGGATAAAACAAATTAAGAGAGACTGCAGGAACCTAATATGTGCAGCCTGGACCTATATATACATGAAGGATGTGAATCCGATTCTTCCCAATTATTCACTGTAAGATCATTACAAAGCACAAGGGGGCGCTCTTTGCGTCTGGAGGAAAAGAAGTTTAAGCTCCGGATAAGGAAGGGATTCTTCACTGTAAGGTCTGTGAAAATGTGGAATCGGCTCCCTCAGGAAGTAGTTTCAGCAACTACTATAGATTGCTTTAAGAAAAAGCTGGATGATTTCTAGAACACAGAATATAACTGGGGATTAAGGATTTAAAGTAAAGATATTGGAGACAGCTGATCCATGGAACATCCGATTGCCTCATGGAATCAGGAAGGAATTTTGAAGCAAAATGTACCCGGGGTTTTTTTTTTGCCTTCCTCTGGACCAACTATGTCTTATAGGGTTTTTTATCTGGGATATGTTTATTTCCCCAGTGGTTGAACTTGATGGACCTATGTCTTTTTTCAACCTAATCTATTATGTAAGGCTATGTACGTGCAACATATGTTGCTAGAAAGCAAATGATTAAAGACTGATCATTGATTAATCATGATTATTTTGAACAATCGCATAGTGCACAATTCTGTATGAGCTGTAACGTTACGATTCTTCAAATATAATCCACCAATATTGTACACACACTAGATACGATCGTTGGAGTGACATGTAAAGGAGAAAGTGTATCACAGAACAATCCACGATCACTGAATGACCGTACGCACTATAGATAGTGAATGATCATCGCCCAATCATACCTGCCGGGATGGCCGTTTGTTTCCAGCGACATTCCTCACTCATTGGCATCATTGGCCAGCCACAAGCAGCATGGTGGCTCATGGGTTAGCCCTCCGCCCTTTGCAGCGCTAAGTTCTAGGTTCAAATCCCAGCCAGGACACTATCTGCATGGAGTTTGCAGGTTTTCTGCGTGGGTGTACTCCCATTTTCTTCCCACATCCCAAAAACATGCAGTTAGGTTAATTGGCTTCTCCCTAAATTGACCTTAGACTGTATTAATGACATATGACTATGGTAGGGACATTAGATTGTGAGCTCCTTTGAGGGACAGCTAGTCACATGACTATGGACTTTGTACAGCGCTGCTTAATATGATGGTGCTATATAAATATTGTATATTAATAATTGTGCACTTTTTTTTGTTAACAATTATCGAGCTATCAGTCGTTAGTCATTCATTTCCAACGATAAATAATTATGCTAAATAATGCTTTAGTTTTGGGAGGGTGTTCAATAGGAAGTTCTTTCCTCTTACTAGTTGGTGCTCTCCATGTTATTATTTGAAGCTATAAGGCGCATGGACTAGTAAGGGGAAAGATCGCAACTTTTCTAAAAGTTTTATTATATAGAAAGAGAAGTTATATTATAACTTCTAACTATAACTTATAACTATATAATTATTATATATTGGAGCAGACTCCCAGCAAAAGTTTGGTACTCAGTCAACTGTAAGTAACTTTAAATATGCAAAAACAAGTCTTTAATTTATGCAAACAAGTGAGAAAACGGGGCATAGTCTTGATAGCCCAATTGGTTTTTATTGCTGTTACTTTTCTATGATGCATCATTACACAGGGGTGCCCCATGGGATTTGGCATCCTACACACCACACAGTGCCGGATATCAGAGGCAGCTGGACACTGGAGTCATCCGAGTGACAATTATAACTAACATTTCCTAAAATGAGCCTGTAGGTCAAGCTGAATTATTCCTTTGTGTAGTATCACCCATGTGGATTGTATGGTGACAGGTACACTTATATCTTCTTGAATGCCTAGCACAGATTTATTGTATGACATCAGCACAGGTGACTGGCAAGACAAAGTCCATTTTCCCTCCGTTCCTGTCTTTGTCTCCAGGGTTTCTTTTCCCTTTTGAATCCTCTTTGGCCCATGTGTTGGGCACCTGGAACACAGAGCTCATCCCACACAGCAAAGATGTGAACAGACCCCCCAGAAGAAGGGTCAGCAGGAAACTGGGATGAGGGAAGTCAAGGATAAACATGGTGTCCATCCAAGGATCAGGACATGAGTCTGAGAAGTCCCTGTCCTTCACATCTAGCATCTGCCTGGTGTTTATATAGCAAGTGAGTGGGAGCGTTATAAACATCGGTCAGGATGAAGATAAATGGGATACAAGAGGTGCTTTGTGAATGTTGGAGTCACAATTCGCATACGGCACTGATGTTTTAGAATAGATTTCCGGTATCGTAACCCAAATCCAAACCCACCAATGGGGTGAGAGGAAATTCAACAAATGTTAAAACGGATGAACTCACTCTGTGAGCTTTAATTGGCTGCAACATTCACTTTGGAGGATGTATCTGGGGCAATATTAAATAACTTTTCAGGGGGTCATTTATAATGAAAAGTAGATATTGATATCGGGATCTCTATTGCTATTAACAGTGAGGCTGCATACCCAGGTCAGGTAATATTGGGAAATTTGTAACCCTTCGGTGCTCCTTCTACCATCATTTTGTCTTGCCCATTGAATCCAATGCATTGGCTCAGAGGTAGCACTCCAGCCTTTGCAGCGCTAGGTTGCAGGTTCAAATCTCAGCTAAGACTCTATCTGCATGGAGTTTGCAGGTTCTCCCTGTGTTTGTGTGGGTTTCCTCCCAAAAACATGCAGTTAGGGTATTTGCTTTCCCTCTAAAATTGCCCTTAGCATGTAGTAAAGACATATGACTATGGTAGGGACATTAGATTGTGAGCTCCATTGAGGGACAGCTAGTGACATGACTATGGACTTTGTACAGTGCTGTGCAATATGTCGGCACTATATAAATAGTATGTAATATTATTTATTGTGCTAGGCTATCCTTTGCAGAAAACTTGAGAATTTAGAGAACTAAAAAAATGCTTTGCTCATTGCTTGCTGCAAAAGTCGTCTCTACTTTTAATTCAATCACCACAACGCTACATCTCCATGTTACACCAAATGATTACAATGAACTTTGTTTCTGAATACAAACACTTTTTGGATTTTTGGCCGATGTACAGAACCCCTCCTGTCACCGGCACACACCCACCTTTAAATAACCGGACAGCTGGAAGTTGTATTATCAGACAATGCTCACTTTGTTTTACAAGGAACTTTTCAGGACACAAATCTGGGAGGTGACATTTGTGACTTTTTATTAATTTTAAGTCATAAAAGATGAGTTAGAGACCCAGCCAAAGAGAAAACATGTAGATGCAGAATTCAATAAAGATGAGTCTACCCATTGTATAGATTCCCCAATGTCCAATCTGCAGCTCTGGCAGTTATTGTGGGGTTTGTGATGGTAGTAGCTGATTTCCTGTTACCTAATATCGGCAGTCTCTGACCGTCTCCTGTACAATGTCTGCAGTCTCTGACCGTCTCCTGTACTATGTCTGCAGTCTCTGACCATGTCTGCAGTCTCTGACCGTCTCCTGTACAATGTCTGCAGTCTCTGACCGTCTCCTGTACAATGTCTGCAGTCTCTGATCATCTCCTGTACTATTATGCCAATCTTTATTCTCTAATTAAAGAAGTTGTTTTGCCCGGAGTTGCACTTTAAGCTTGCATGTCCTGGAATACCTGATGCCTACACACCGTAAAGTTCTATTTTTTATTGTCTGATGAAAATCAGAAGTAGCGCGCAGTGGTGCGCATCTCATTCAGGCTGTGCAGGAATCTGAGCTTTCATAAATTATAAAATAAAAACGTTGGCCACCAATCAAATCCAGATTAGATCGCAAAGTGTTCAAAGCGGCCTCCTCACAGCTGCAATTCTCTGTGTATACTGGCAACATGCTGGAAAAATAATTCCCCACCCTAAAGATCAAGATGTGGGTTTATTCCCCCCCCCCTTGTATCCTGAACCCCCGCTGGATGGGACAGGAAGGGGATCATCCATTGGACGATTCCTCATCGTATTGTACTTGGATGAGATCACCGCCAGGAACCCAGCACAATGTAACCTGTGCACTGCTGGGAAAGGAAACACTTTCCCTATGAGACATGATCAGAACATGCGGCCCATTGGGTTTAAAGTGGACCGGTCACCGGATTTATTGGACAAACATTCGGTGCCAGAGAAAAGATGATCAATCGGTAAGATTAATTGATCGTCATTAGGATTAGACTCTTCCATGTCCAATACAAAACTAGAAAAGGAAAAGGCTATCTGCAAGGATCTGCATGGGTTTGCATGGATCAGCCAATGAGCAGCCACCACCACCATACTCACCAATTACCCCCAGGCCCGGCACTGCTTGGAGCACAAGCCACTCCCAGCCGCCAATGTGAACTAGGACTGATTCTGCTAATATTTTACCTTTCCTGGCACCTCCATCCCTCATCATCCTAATTAAACTTTTATTTTTCATTGCATATCTTCTATCAAACCAGAAGAGGTCGCCACTGAGTCCCTGCGGTTCCTTAATGCGTACTGCTTCAGGCTGGTGGGAGGGGCCAACCATGATCTGCCTGCATTGCTTGCACCTTGCTTTAGTGATGATGTAAGCAGTGGGAGGAGTTATGCTAATACACAAATACTTTAATAGATGGGTGTCAGTCTGTAGGCGTGGGGGTCCCAGGCACAATGTATTTGCATGCAGCCCAACCTAAGTGTTGATAACATGTCAGCCTAAAGGATTGCAAAAACAGAAATTCATTGAATGAGAGTTAGGCTGGAGAGGGAGGGGCTAGATGATACTGGATGTCCTCCAGCTGGTGAATGAGGCGGGACTTGCTGCAGCTTCTAATATACATTGTGAGATGTGTGTAGTAAAATGTACAAGATTGAAGGGGGACTGGAGGGCAGATTTAATATAGAGAAGTCTGCAAGGCAGATCTAATGAAGAGGAGGCTGGAGAACAGATTCAAATAAAAGAGGCTTGAGGGCAGATTCAATGTAAGGGAGTTTGGAAGACAAATTCAATGTGGGAGAGGTTGGAGGACAGATTAAATTTGAGGGAGGCTGGAGGGCAGATTCAATGTGAGGGAGGCTGGAGGGCAGAGTCAATGTGAGGAAGGCTGGAGGGCAGATTCAATGTGAGACAGGCTGGAGGGAGACAGGCTGGATGGAGACAGGCTATAGGGCAGATTCAATGTTAGAGAGATTGGAGGGCAGATTTAATGTGAGGGAGGCTGGAGGGCAGATTCAATGTGAGAGAGGCTGGAGGACAGATTCAATGTAAGAGAGATTGGAGGACAGATTCAATGTACGAGAGATTGGAGGGCAGATTCAATGTGACGGAGGCTGGAGGACAGATTCAATGTGAGACAGGCTGGAGGGAGACAGGCTAGAGGGCAGATTCAATGTAAGAGAGATTGGAGGGCAGATTCAATGTAAGAGAGATTGGAGGACAGATTCAATGTAAGAGAGATTGGAGGACAGATTCAATGTAAGAGAGATTGGAGGGCAGATTCAATGTACGAGAGATTGGAGGGCAGATTTAATGTGAGGGAGGCTGGAGGGCAGATTTAATGTGAGGGAGGCTGGAGGGCAGATTCAATGTGAGAGAGGCTGGAGGACAGATTCAATGTAAGAGAGATTGGAGGGCAGATTCAATGTACGAGAGATTGGAGGGCAGATTTAATGTGAGGGAGGCTAGAGGGCAGATTCAATGTAAGAGAGATTGGAGGACAGATTTAATGTGAGGGAGACTGATGGACAGATTCAATGTAGGCGAGGCTGGAGGGCAGATTCAATGTGAGGGAGGCTGGAGGGCAGATTCAATGTGAGACAGGCTGGAGGGCAGATTCAATGTAAGAGAGATTGGAGATCAGATTTAATGTGAGGGAGACTGATGGACAGATTCAATGTAGGCGAGGCTGGAGGGCAGATTGAATGTACGGTAGGTTGGAGGACAGAATTAGTGTAATGGAGGCTGGAGGACAGATTCAATGTAAGGCTGGAGTGCAGATTTAATTGGTGGTGGGGGTGGAGAGCAGATTTAATAAGGTAGAGGCTGGAGGGCAGATTTAACAAAATGAGTGAACCAGCTCCATATATTCCTCTGATTTTCACACATCATTAGACGTAAGCTCTTTCCATACATTGTTAGTACATAATGCCAGGCTATGTCTCTCTGAGGAGCGGTGAATTTAGTTATTAAGCATTAATCCATCTTCTGTTGCTGAGTTCTCTTATTTCACAAAGGGAGAAAGTTCTCAGTGGGGAGCCAGGAACAGATAAACAAGCACAGCTCAGACAATGTGAGGGAAATCCAAAATCCACAAGGCTGTATAAAATCTTATTTTCCAAAAGATGCAGAATTTACGGGCTCAGGGGGACACTTATGTGCTGGAAAACCAACACTGAGAAGAACATTTCTATATATTCAGCTGTGTCCACTTCTATGGGTCATTGTGGTGTGGTAGGACTAACCGCTGATGCCAACAGAAGCAAATCTACGTCTAACACATGATATCATAAAAGATAAAAGAGCAATTCATTTTTTAATAATAGGTGGTCCGTCAATTGAAAAAAAAAAGACCAAAAAAAGAAAAACGTTCTCTCTGGAGCCGTCACCCACACGTTCTGCAGATCACCAATCCGGCACTGCTGCTCTTCTGGTTTGAATCACACAATGGTTGATGTCTTCCATTTAGTTGACCATGGATAGGAGAATATTGGATGTTTCATCGACTTGAAAATGAGAAAATTTTGGTAAAATTTCCCTATTTTGTTGAAATACATTGGGATAAAAATTGGAACTGTGAAATTTAGGCTTTTGGTGGCTTTTATGGTTGGAATGGGCTCCATGGAAGTGGCACCTGGAGGTTTCATAATCTTGGAGCTACTCTACTGGCCAAAATGGTTTTTGTTGGATCTCAATGCTTTTTTTTTATTTTGAAAACTTAAAATGAAACAAAAAAGTTAATCTAAAAGTGACATTATAGTTATGAGGGTTCTCGTGTCCAAGACATGGCATTGCGGGTAGTAGCTGGATGAATAGCAAAACGACTGCAGCATTATAGAAGAAGCTTAATGTAATCAGACCGATCACACCTATAGCTGACGTCATAGTACACAGAACCTCAAAAACCAGGGAATCTGACATCTTCCAGGTCCATGTGTTTTAATGGCAATCAATTGCAATAAGGTTTTAGAGAATGTCAGATTCACTACTTTAAATAAAATGAAAAAAAAAATCTAAACACGTCTCCAAAAAAAACTCTCTATATATGGAACCAAAGCACAATAAGGAATAAAACCAAAACTCACCTTTATTGGTGATATGGCACAAACGTTTGCCTTATTCTGCATTATTTATACTTTCAGTCATGAGATATGGAAACCTTTTTTTTTTGGGAGAAAAACCTTTCATTACCCTTGGAGTGAAATGTGAATCTGCAGCCATTGCAGGTCCAGTAATATTCATTTTACCTATTTTTCTTTTTCTATGAATGTTTCTTCTGGTTTACTGAGCATCCAAAATCATTAAAGTGTTCAGGAAGTATCCAAATGTATCCCCAAAACTTTCTTTCACCCCCTGGATTCTGCCCTAAAATAAAAAAAAATCCATCATCACTGAATAAAGTTGTAGCAGGGATAGCTGCTGGAAGCTCAGTTCCTAATAATGAGGGTACATCACCAGAACTGTATCTCCCAAGAACCCTCCCCAGGCACAAAGAGGTTTTTTGAAATCAAGACCAAGAGGAAAGGTGGTTTCCATTTTAGACCAAGAGGAAAGGTGGTGGTGGATGGGAAGGGAGAAAGAATGTGGGTAGGTGGAATATGTCACATAGCAAGCAAGGCTGACCACACTGCTTTGGGTTTTTCTGCCAATCACGGCAGGAAGTTAGGAGTAAAGTGGAGTACTGGCAGAGCAGCTGGTAATTGCGAGTTATCTAACATGTACATGTATTGCAGGGATGTTTTTTTCTGTGCAGATATACATTTAATACTCTGCCTCCATTTTTGCATTTCATTAAAGTCTGACCTTCACCTTGATTTTTCTAACACACAACAATACTTATAACCTTGTCTGCCCAAAGTTTGCCATCCATTAATATTCAAAATGCCTGTCATTCTTAGATTCGCACATTAAAAACATGTCACCTCAAACCTTCCCTTCCCGTTCTTTCCCTACCTGTGCCATTGACTCGGCTGGGTGTTTGTATAGCCTCCTTTGTCTTTTGTTGTCAAAAATATCCAATACACAGAGCGAGAAGAAAGTGCATCATTGTTAATACCTGGTAAAAGGTCAATTCTGCAATGACACATAGTCAATAATTATTCATACAAAAGCAACTTAAGCAGAAGAAGCCTGTCTTATCAGTGTACCGCCGCATGTCCTTTGCTGCTGCTCCAAGTACAATGAGTGGGGAAATGGCAGGAGTGGAAATCCTAACAACAAAGAATATTATGTGGCAAAAAAGGCTTTGGACCAAGCCTGATCATCACACCAATAGGAGCTTGTTGATCATCTCATTCCAAAAATATGACCATTAGTATGGAGTTGCCAAACATTATAACATCCTCCTCTCTTCTAGGAAGGCTGTCCACAAGACTTGCAGGGTGTCTGTGGGAAATTTGCCCTCATTGGTGAGGTCAGGTACTGATGTTGGATGAGAAGATTGAAGACCAAGGTTGAGGTCCAGGCTCTGTGCAGGACACTCGAGTTCCTCCACACCAAACTGGTGACCCCATGTCTTTATTGAGCTGACTTTGTACCCCGGGGCACAGTCATGGGGGGAACAGAAAAGGGTCTTCACCAAACTGTGACCACAAGGCTGAAAGAACTCAATGTCTCTAAAACTAAAAGATTTGCCCAGCCCCATCCTTGCCTTCTACCCCTTCTTACCTTTGCTCCCCTAACTGCCCAGTCCAATTCCTTACTGGTGCCACTTCCAAGAGTGACTACTGTCCATGCTGACCAATCACCTTTTCAGTCAATTAAGTCTTCTAGATTGCCAGGGAACCCCTCTGCTGGACAGCTTTTGGGAAGTGTCTGGGTCAGTGTTTCCCAACCAGGGTTCCTCCAGAGGGTGCTGGGTGTTCCTTCAGCAATGAGCACTTTGTGACTTTCAGGTAAGTTAGGTGACACCAATTATCTTTTTGGCTATCTGTAAGGGTGACATTCTTCCAACTGACCACCACACTAATATACTGTGATCCGTGGATATAGTTATTATAGCAGGTGAGGAACTGAACATTATTTAATGGGGTTTCCTGTGTTAAAAAGTTTGAGTTTAGCTGGTTTAGGTCAACCAGGCAGACCCAGATTTAGGCTGTATTAAGTCCAATTATCTAACAAGAGGGGTCCACATAATCCTGGCTTTGCATGTAGATATAAACGGTCAGGGGTCCACAAACTTGGCACACATCTAGTTTGGTGGAAAGCTACAAGCAATGTCCTCCATTATGAGATGACACCATTCGGGTGGGGAAGAATGTGGTCAGAGCTCCCAGAAGGGGGTAATGTAACTCCCTATAAACATGTGTTGGGCTAATAATAAAGTACCTGACTTTACACACATAAAAAGGATGAAAGGATTTCCTCAAATGATTCATGCTGACAATACCAAATGAATCATGAGGTCCATGTGTGTATCTGCGGGGATCTGCCAGCCCAGACATCAGCCATGTCCTAGATAATGAAATAAGATCTGCTGCTGGACATTGTCAATCTGGCTGAATAGGAACTGCTGATGATGACTTTCCTTCTAGTAGATTAGAACTGGCCATAGACACGTCTCCATAGGGATCTGTTGGCAGATGAAAGGGCCACATCTGTAGTTGGCCATCCCAGTCCGCATGTAAATATGGTGTCATCAGAAGAACTCTAGCAAAATGTGTAGAAAGAGGTCAACCTGAATAGAAGGTTTTATGGAGCAAATGGCCAAGGCGCTCACAGGTAATGAGGTGGCTAAGTGGAAAAATGGATTTCCAGATAAAATCTAAGACTGGGCAGCAGATAATGAGTGTGTACATGTGTTCCAGATAAACTGCTGCAGTGGGGAGCGTCACATCTGGAAGGGCAGCAAGGTGAAAGTGAGACCAGTGATAAATCCACCCTTCAAATTGTTCAATTTTCCATATGATATATCTTCATATGTAAAATTAGTTAATCAGATCTTAAACAAGGTTAAAGAGTGACAACACTGTCCCCCAATTGCACCACTGCGTTGACACAGGCTTCCAGTGGAGACCCACTTCTACAAACATTGCACAGGTATGGTCCATTGTTATCACCATCAGGATTCCCACCCTGAAAAATGCCATGGGGCCATCACTGGAGTGAATGTAGGCAACAAATGACTGCAAAGAAGCTGCAGGAGATCATTTTATAATCCATTACAGAACAATGTGAGAGTGTTTTGGTTATGGACTCTGATGACCCCCAAATATTTCTTTTTATTCCTAGAATAACTTTGGGATTCTTGGAATGATAACTGATTGTCTGCTGTCTCTGTAGGCGATTTTGTGGGATGAGGTGATGAGAGGTGCTTGGCATTATGAAAGTGATAGATAAACAACACATCTTCATGAGGTCTCCTAATACAACCATGGGGTCTACACAGAAATCGTGATGACGATAAACATTTTGAAGATTCTTTTAGTGCAAGTTAATTGAATTCTTGATTTAGATTCAAGGTTTCGGTCTGCAAAAGGTGATTTACTTTTCAGATCCTCTCAGCCTTTCTCACCCCAATCTCAGGAACAGACTCAGCTCAGCCAATCATACATTGAAATCTTTAGGAGGGCTCCACCTTGGGCATTTCTAGTTGGATATCGTACACAGCGCCATCATTTTTTTGTCTGTTTAGCTTTTTTTTTATGTTTTCAGTCTTACCGGATCACATCTGCTTCTCTGTTCTATGGAATGCAACAAAAAAGTGAAACTGAAGTTTTGCTTTTATGATTGAAGATGTGAAAATTGTGCCCAGTGGTGAAATTCTGTGATTCATTCATACCTGAGACCAGTGGTGGTCAATGTATTAAATATAGGGGGTCAATAATGACCCCCTCCCCCAATACCCTTCCCCAGGGCCACGTATATTATTCAGAGAAAATTATCTCCTGTAGAGGGTTGGAGAATAGTAACATCATACCTGGGGAGTTTAAGAGGTAAGTTATAAAGGACTGCTGAAGATCATCACCATTACAGGTTCTTTATAGCTCCCCGTACTGCCTGATGGGACCTGAGGGCAACATCGCAAGGTGGGTACCAGGGCTCTAGACCTCCAGCACCAAGCTCTGGTTCTCAGCACCATAAAGTTGGGCCACCGACCTCATATTGTATGGGTTCTTCTTGTCTTACCCACCCAAGGATGTACTTCAGGTTTCAAAGACCCTTTAGTTCTAAAGGCAACCACAAATTAAAATATTGATGTGTATACTGGGAATCCAGGGAAGGCCTAGGGATTGGCAAAAGATGTGGCCACAAAGGGTGCCACAGCAGAAAGAGCAGAACCTGGAACCTAAGGTGCTGATGAAGTCCACAGCTTTTGGGGCATGGGAGGGAATTGCTCACCTTGGGTGGAAGGAAATCTGTCCCACTACTATGGTCAACTTGTTTATCATTTTCCATTATTTTGAAGGTCCTCATAGTGTAGAGAACTAGGTAGGTGTAACTATGAACACCAGGCTGACGATGACAGGCATGGAGGAGATAGGTCATCAGTCAAACCAGATGCTTCTGCCACACCAACAGCCATCATATACAAAGATCATGGATGGAAGACATGGAGAAAGTAGACTCCAGAAGGACAATAAAGAAGGGAAGTCATTGGGCTGTGATGTGCACCTATTTGGAATATTTCCTTATAATTAACACAGGAGGGTGGTGGGGGTTGGTGGGGGCCAGGAGGTTCTCTATGGTTTTGGGTTTCCTCCTAGTCATGTTCTTCTTTCTTTTGAGCTTCTGGCCACACGGAATGGACATGTGTCTCTCGTCAGCCCATGTGACCATCAGACCATGAATTTGACTCTTTTCATTCTTCATTTGGGCCAGCTGTGTAAGAGAAAGTCTGAGGAACGTCTGTGATTCCAAACCAAATCCATTCTCTCTCCTGTGAGCGCCCTTCCATTTCACTGTGTAGGCCACCGCCTGGGTCACTGACTGCTCCCTGACCTCCCCATATAGGGGATTCCATTTACTGGAGGGGACACAAGGAATGGCCCCCAGGCGGCAGAGCAACTTCTCTTTATCCACTCAAGATATTGAGCCAACCAAGCAGAACACCAAAACTGGCAGATGATACGAGCCGGGGTGTCACGTAACGCAGGGCGCAGGTGTCAGGAACCCCAGGCACAAATGAGTGACATTGATAAGCTCACATACAGGCACCAAGTGATACGCGATGTCACTCACATATGGAGGGTGTAATTAATCCCCCAGTGATGTGAGGGGTTATACATTCATTCCTAGAGGCAAATTAAGATTTATTTGTTACCTAAAACTGTGGAGTTAGGTTAACAAAGTTACCAAAACTTCCAAATATAGGGGAATCCGAATATTCAGTGATGGTGACCCTATAATTCTATCAATAAATGGGAATCAGGACCTCCTTCCTCCTGCCGGTGACCCCTCTAGTGATGGTGACCCCACAATTCTATCTATATAGGGTGACCCCTCTAGTGATGGTGACCCCACAATTCTATCTATATAGGGGAATCAGGACCTCCTTCCTCCTGCTGGTGACCCCTTTAGTGATGACCCCCCCATTGTCTAGGTGAATGTTTCTAGGTGTCTGTGGCCTTCTTCTAGTTTTATCTCAGCAGCTGAGCAGGGAGTATTGGGCCATGACACACACAGTTGCATAGGGACCCCGGATCAGATATCATAGGAATTGTCCCCGGCACTTCCTCTCCATGCCTCACCCCCCTTCCCATCTCAGGTGTCCTTTTATTCCAGCAAATCACCAGGTTTTTGGTTTCCTTTTCCCCTTTTCTCTTCGCCCATCCCCCATTGCTTGTGTTTGCCCCTCAGGGATAATCTGGGATTTGGATCCCAAAATAAAGGACACCTGGGAGCTCTTTAATCCGCTCTGATTGGTTGGTGTACCTGGGGAAGGTGAGGTGATGAGTGCACCCCAGGAGCTGGAATCCGATATCTCTGCATGGACAACGCTGAGTGGAGTGTACATGGAAACTGATTGGTTTTGCAATGGGGACACAGCATATGTGTGACGCCTCCCATGTGGAAGGACAAAGAACTCCAAATATACAATAGGGGGACGGGGACTCGGTTTTTATCGCTGGTTGTAATTTATGTCATCAACAATTACCATTTCATAAAAATCTGATGCCAGCCTAGTGTTGCTGATCTCCTGTACCCTGCTTGCAACCATTTCCTTTTCACATGTTCCCAACAATGGCCACACGGCACTTCCCAGTCTGTATAAAATCTACATATTGGTCATGGCTGCCAAAGAGAGAGGGGGCCCTTGTAGTCACCACTGGAAGCCTTTATGGCATGGTGACAACATAGGAGTACTTATGTTATAGGACAGCATGGCATTGTCACCCTATAACAGGAAGTGTTCAAGACAAGGGGCACCAATAGGAAATTTTTATATATATCTGTCTATCCAGTCCTGAGATTTACACAGCTCTCTCACACAGCACAGCCAGGTGGGCGATACCATTTGCCCCCTCTCCAACCCTAGCTTGATAATTGGACAGCACAAGAGCAGTAGCAAGATTAATAAACTCCCTTCTGCTTTCTCAACATGCTCCTTACCTTATATTTGCATACAGCACACCTGATTGGCACCGTGTGCTGCTTTTCCACCCTTAAATCTAAGCTCTGCTGTACAAGGCTGATATCTATTCCTGTGCTGATTGTATATCTGGGGGAATGAAAATAGATTGGTTTGGGTGAAGAGAATCAGATACAGCCCCCCCCCAGCCTGAGACACCCCAGTATGGTGTTGATTTCGGTTGAAATTTCTTGTTTGGGCCGTCATTGGATGATTCATAATCCGATTGTAGCTGATCCCTTTGTTTGCACATCTGTGCAGATTCTTGGCAGGAGCAGTGCATTGCACAATCTGATCTGCAGGTTCGGGAGCTGTGATTCTGCATTCTCTGGACATTGTTGTGTAGTCATGTATGAACGGATCAGCCTGACACAAAAAGAAAGATATTCAATCCCGGGACAGAAAAAACAGGGGGCGGCGACTTTTATTTAAAAAGCCCCCAACTCAAAATTTAAAAAAATATTCTGCTCCACTCCACTCCACTTCCTGATAGCCAGGGGGTCAGGGACACGCCCACCAGGGAGAGCTGTCATTCTCCAAGTTTCCTGGAGGTCACATGACCCGTTATTAAACAGGGCGCCATTCTGTGAAGCATTTAGAGGAGATGGGGAACTGGGCTTAGGATGCACCCCCAAAAAAAGAAGAGGGTGGAGCTTCAAGGGGTGGGGCAGATTAAAAGGACATCACCTGATAAGTCCACAATTACAGCCTTGGCAGAGTCTTTAGTTCTTGACACTTTTGGTTGGGTCCAATCCCTTCCTTGCCCTTCCCTCCCCGGCCATATGCTGTGGGGTTCAGTGCATTGCAGGGAACCCCAACTACATAAAATATGCAGAGGCCCAAAGCTCCTGATGACAATAATATCTGGACTGACCTCCTTCAAAGGAGATAAGTCATTTTTTGCAGGCTGTTTGTCTCATATTCTGCAAACTGGTATTGGTTACACAGTTTCAATAAAGCTGATCCTGCCAGAGGACTAAATGTTTGTTTTCACTTTCTGTAACAGGGTGACAACTGAGTCTCCAATTTGCATGAAATCACAAAGTAATGTTATCACCCTATGGAGCTGTTGATTAACCTGTGAGTTTAAATAAATTGCCTTTAGGTATTTGACAACCCAATCGACAGCAACAATTTTTAGAAAAGAAGGGTGAAGCCATATAAAGAAGGGCTGACTACCCTATAACTACCACAGCAGAACCTATAGATTTCATATTTTAGATACTACAACCTCCCCCCCTTCCCTAGTACATCATAAACTGTTTAAATACGTGACACCAATTGTCCAGAGGTAGCTTTGTTGGTACGATCCAGGCGCTGTGGCTGAGAGGTCCCCTTGTCCAAACCTGTTCACCCCCCCCCCCCCACTTTAGCTCTTAATGGATTGTTTTCTGTCCAAAAACATGGAAATCCCTGGGATGTGAACACTCTGAAATCCATCACACATCTCTCTGGTTTCAACGCCATTAATCAAGTCCTGATGAAGAAGTCACAGGTCCCGACCTCTGACCCCGCCGAAAGCTTTACAATGCCCAAGGTGTGGCGGCCCTTCTTCACGCCACCGAAACATTCCAGCCCTGAAATCAAGTCAGCCTGAAAAGCCACCAAGAGTTTTTTATGTTGAAGTCTTCAATGGTCCTTCAGGGTGAAATCCAACCCAAACCAGAAGATTCCCCATGGGAAGGGGAATGTTTTATGGATTTACATTCACCATAAAACTCTGATACACATAGGTCCCATGTGTTGTTTCCTCTGCAGAATATTGATCTGACATCAGTACCTACCTTGTCAATCTCTATCGGTAAAGATTTTGGTTGGTGAATTTAGGCTTTTGTGTGGTCTGGCACCTCCACATCTTGTTGCCCCGTAATGACAGAGTAACCAGCTGGCCTAGCACCTCAAGACATGGTTGTACTGTAATGGCAGAGTCACCGTTGTGGCATGGCCCCTCCAGACTTTGTTGCTATATAATGATGGTGTCACCAGTATGGCCTGGCACCCCCAAAATGTATTGCTTTAAAATGGTGGTGTCACTGGTGTGGTCTGGCACCTCCAGACTTTGTTGCCCTGTATTGCTGGAGTCACTGGTAAGACTGGGTAACGGCAGACTTGATTGCCCTGTATAGGTAGAGTCACCAGTGTGGCCTGGCACCTCCAGATTGCCTTGTCCTGTAATAGTGGGGTCACCGGTGTGGCCTGGCACCTCCATACTTTATTGCTTTAAAATGGTGGTGTCACTGGTGTGGTCTGGCACCTCCAGACTTTGTTGCCCTGTATTGCTGGAGTCACTGGTAAGACTGGGTACCTGCAGACTTGATTGCCCTGTATAGGTAGAGTCACCAGTGTGGCCTGGCACCTCCAGATTGTCTTGTCCTGTAATAGTGAGGTCACCGGTGTGGCCTGGCACCTCCATACTTTGGTACCTTGTAATAGTGGAGTCACCAGTGTGGCCTCACTTTGGTGCCTTGCAATGGTGGAGTGACCGCTAAGGCCTGGCACCTCCAGACCTTTCTGCCCAGTAATAGTGGAGTCACCGGTGTGGCCTGGCACCTCCAGACTTTGGGTATCCCTGTAACAGTGGAGTCATGGTGTGGCCTGGCACCTCCAGGCTCTCCATCAATGTTGGGAACGTCCGGGCTTTCTCCTCTCTAATTGTCGGTGATTAATGACGTTTTTAGTGAGCGGTAGTAACTGCCAAAATTGACACTGACAGATGGCCCCCTCCTGGACATTCAGTCACGGGCTGAGACGTGTCTGGGCCCAGGGCGAGAACCCACCATTAGGTTAAGCGTAACTAACTGCTCAAAAGTGGTTTAACAGACAGCAGAAGGGTCCCAAAACTCAGAAGGGGGTGTAGAGTGTCACCAACATCAAAGACCAAACCCAATTGTCCAGGACAAAGGAAATAGCTAGGAAAGTCTAAGAGAATAGAAAAAGGTGCACCGTGAGAAAGTACTCCTCCCACCATGTGAATTGTTAACGGTTGGGTGAAGAACCAACACACCTTTGTTTTAAGGGTCCAGTACATGGACACCTGACCATCACACCCAGTATATGACCAAAAGTATGAGGACTCCCTTTAAATGATGAGGGTCAGGTGTCCCCAGTAAAGGGTCCTGATAATACCTCACATTGTAGACAATTGGGCTCTTCCAGTCTTGTGGTCACAGTTTGGTGAAGACCCTTTTCTGTTCCCCCATGCCCCGGGGTACAAAGCCAGCTCCATAAAGACATGGGGTCACCAGTTTGGTAAGGAGGAACTCCAGTGTCCTGCACAGAGCCCTGACCTCATCCCTACTGAACACCTTTGGGATGAATTAGAATGGTGAGCCAGGTCTTCTCTTCCAATATCAGTAACTGACCTCAGCAATAGGGGGAAAATCCCAGCCATCAATACCTTACCTCACCAATGGGGGCAAATCCCCACCATCAGTACCTGACCTCATCAAAGGGGGACAAATCCCCACCATCAGTACCTGACCTCACCAATAGGGGGCTAATCCCCACTATCAGTACCTGACCTCACCAATGGGGGCAAATTTTCACCATCAGTACCTGACCTCACCGATGGGGGCAAATTCCCACCATCAGTACCTGACCTCACCGATGGGGGAAAATCCCACAGACACCCATCAAAATCTTACAGAGAACATTCCCAAATCAGTTTAGCATAGTATAAGAGGTAGGGGGGTAACTCATTATCATGACCATGGGGGGGGGGGTCCATCTCCATTTTGATGGATATGGTTTTGGACTGGAATGTCAATAGGTGTGAAGACGACCATCAGTTCTTGATCAGTTTCTTTTAGTTCTACCAAATTTCAGATGTTGGATCTCCTCTGTGTTACAATTGGTGGAAGTTTTCTCTTCCCCTCACCCCAATACTACAATTCATTGTCTAGATACCGTCGTGGTGGTGTTGGGTGGTTCTGGTACCAACACTCCAGAACTGGGTTGGCCTTGCTTATACCAACACAGCGATGTATCTCATGGACCTTCCTGAAGTCCAAGAATATGAGCTTGGACCCTTCATACCAAAAGAGCTGTGTTGATGGGGGGCCCCTAGGAAAGTTTTGGGAGAACATAAACATTTTTAATACGGCACCCAATGAGTGGTCCACGTTCCACAGTGCGATGTCACACGAAGATGAGGAAATGAGAGCTGATAATCAAGACGCAATCAATAATCAATAATTGCAAGGAGAAGAATGTTGTTGTGGCCCCTCCTAGTCAGTGTTCCCATTGGAGAGATTGCCCATTATGAGTGGGGGTCATTACAACTCCCCCATAGAGAATCCCTTCACCCCATAGATTGCCCCCCCCCCCCAGAACATTGGAAACTTCCTTTGGTGACACCATTCACAGCTGTTCCCAACAATCCATCATGGCCAAACATAAGGGCCCCGCCACCCCTAATAATCGGGATCCGCTCTCTTATCCAGAATTATATTGCCTGTCTGTGTGTCCCTGCAGTCCCCACACTCCTACATAAAACGGGGGTAATGGAGGGAGGTCAAGGGTAGAGGAGCTGGGCCAGCATAGTACCAAATAAACTTTCCAATATTAGCAAAGGGGACCGGAGGCTGTAGTAGGTAATTGACCACTCAGATGGGTTAGGTTGGTGACAGGTTCTCTTTACAGTATTTGTAAACGCAATCACTAACATGTCATATTTAATCTTTGTAAATCTGCAGCTAATAAAATAATCCTTGGTGATCCTGCCATTCTGGCACTTACTGTTACGGGGTGACAACACCTGTTTTCTGTTGTCACCTGGGCTTGTGATGGAGACTACAGGCGGCTATTTCAGCACACATTGCTCAGGCATAATCCACTAACCATCAGCAAACACACAATGGGAAATGCCATGGGGCCATTGCTGAGGTGCATATAGGAAGTGGCTGCAGAGAGGCCGCAGGAGATCAGCAGCACTGAGATGAAACAAGGACAGGAAATTGGGGCCTTGTATGTGTGGGTGACCCCAGCTCCAGGTTGTCACTCTCACCTGTGCACCGACACATTTTTCTCCAAAGTTCCGTACTAAACAATGAACACCCAATGAATAAATAGACCCTTTCATGTCACAGAGGTCACATGACTACCCTTAACAATGCGGCCATCTGATTTTCTCTCCAGAAGGATGGCGCCAACCTTATTCAGGCATCATCCACACACATTTCCTGCACTGAAATGACGCAAACACGTAAATCAGTGCTGTCAGTTAATAAAATGTCCCCTGGGGTGGGGTCACCATTGTCAAGCTCAGCTTATGGCTTTAGGTAGCCTTAATCCGGCGGTCGGGGGGGTCCTAGCAATAGCTGCGCAGAGCCCGCTGTCTACATACCTGTGATTGCCATATGTGTCTTCTTGTGTACTGCCTGAGATGTTATCAGGTGCAGCCCAGCAATCCCTGCGGGGAGGTGAGCACATTCCTGTTCTGCTGGATGGGCCCAGGTATGTGGGGGCTCTGCCTGCAGACTATCACACCGACACCGCAGACCATCCCAGCCCCTGATAGATCGGTGGTTTGTGCTGGTCGTTATTTTATGATTTCTTAGCTCCAGGTCCACACAAGGCCAAAGTAGGACCCTTCAACTGATGATCAGCAGATGGTCTAGGGTGCAGTTCCAGAATCCACCAGCTGGGGGTGCTCTTGGTCCATGATTGGGACAGCATTGCATTGAGGGGCTCCAGCGTGTCTCTAATGCGTGACTGAGAAGGAAAAAATGCATCTAAGCCTTATTATATACTAATTGCTTCTCACAACAGCGTGCATGGAAATCTCCTTCTCACGTACTTACCTGCACGCCTCGGCCCGTGTAATTACAGCTGCAGCTAATTATAAGGAACGCAGAGAGCCTTCCATCAGACACACAAATATTTTATATTCTGACTGGGTTTGGATTAGCCCCTCAATGTTGCCTATATATAAAACAGTGAATCTGACATTCACTGAAACATTCCCTAGGACTGATCTATCCCTTCTCTTCAATCAGCAGTATCAATAGAAAGAAAATCAATACAAACAACATTTTTGGTATTGATTAGGGAATATTACAATCAATTCTCTGACACTTCCCTGCAAATTTGTACTGAGGCCGAAGACATAGAATTTAGGCAATGCGATCCGATTTGTTTGGTGGTTGCGATTGGCCAATAACACTTTCATAATACATATAAAAATAGATAAAAGACATTAAAAAAAAGTTTAAAAAAATGTATACAAATCCCTACACATATGTAAGTTGCAGAAAAAGTTACAAAAATGTCAACAATTTTCCAAAAATAAAAGTAGCTTCTGAAACCACCAGAGTCATGTAGTCATGTACAAATTCACCGAAAATGTGGACTTGTAATGTATTTTAATGCATTGAAAATTTTGGAAGAAATATCCAAAATTTTACCAAAATTTTGACCCAATGGAAAGCCTGAAATTTGCTCAGGCCCATTGCCCAGCCACTGAGGACTCAGCACCTAGGGAGATGTGAGAGTGAGGAGATTTATTATTGCTGTCTGCAGCTTTGTGGTTGTTCCTGTGGCTGAGGATGAGAGATGTTAATCCTGGGTATTAGCTCTGAAATAAACTTTGTTCCTTTATTGAGCCCTCAGCCTTAACACCTGACAATGGCTGAGTAGGAGATCCTTATCTGGGGGCCACTAATGGTGATCAGATAAGAAGAAGAGAGGAGATGCTTCAATCAGCACTTCCAACCCCTGGATGATTCTTGCACTGCCCCAGGTCATGGGGGGGGAGGGGGATTCCAAAATCCCAACTGTCCACTAATCTGTTTATTCAGAGTTGTCAGCACTTTTCTTACCTGAAGTGTGGACAGCTCCGCCCACCAGCCTGATAATGTCCTTCCATTCACAACACACAATAAACACAACCAATTTTCCCTGTGATGTTTACCTTCTATTTTCTACCCTGTGATTCAACCTTACCAATTTCTCCCCAATTATTACCACCCTTTGATTTATTCCCCTTTAATTTTCCCTTTCTAATCCCCTCCCAAAATCCTCCTTCCCATTTCCCGCTGTATTTTGCTTCCTCCAATCTCCCCACTTCCAATTTTTCCTCTCTTATCACAAACCCCCCACCCCCAGTTTCCCCTCTTCAATTGCCCCCTACAATTCCTTCCAATTTTTACCCTCTGCCTCCCCCCCTCTATTTTCCTCCTCCATTTTTGCCATCTCTAATTTCTTTTTTCTCCTTCTAATTTGCACCCTCCAATTCTCCATCTTCGATCCCCCCAATCCCTCCGCCCATCTCCCTCTTTAAATTGTCCCCTCCAATTGCCCCATTTCTACTTTTCTCACTTTCAATTCCCCCTTTCTCCAACCGCACTCCCTCTAGTGTGTCCTCATGTATTCATGGAAGGGGCCTTGGCTAGTTTTTATCTTACAATTTTATGGCCTTTTTACTCCTTTGTGGCTCATTAACACACGTGCACTCATGCACATTATGTTGCATGGTTACATGTGTCGCATTAGGTTCACCCAATGAGAATGCACTGACTGCTAATGCAGCATGCTAATGCACATGACTCTGTGTAGTTGTGTTGCCTTTGGGCATTGGGGCTCTATTCCAGTTGAATGTCACTGTAATGCAGCAGCACATCGTAATTGCGGCAATGCACAAATTGGAGGGCTGAAAATATATTTTTTTAGTGTTACAAGGGGAGATAATACAGTGTACAGAACAACACATAACAAATACAGAAGGATATCGGTGTAACAAATATTACAAACAACAACATCCTAAAATGACCAAATTACAATCGGAAATGGCCAGCATTACAAGTTATTAGAGTTGGGGGATCAAAGACCTTATATTAACTAATTATCAACATACAATTGGGGGATCATTGTCCAAAAGACGGTAGGCATACCACGCAGTTTGTTCAAAAGTTGTGAGAAATATTTTGTGAAAGTACAGGTGACCCCAAACCCTTCAATCTCATAGCATAATCTCAGTTCTACATTTATAAATCAGTGAAATAATGATCCTGCCATGATGATGACTTCCTGTTATAGGAAAGACAATGCTCTGTCCTTGTTTCCCATTTGCACCAAAGCTTTGTCACCATGATCACAAGTAGCTTTTTGACAAACACCAACAATGTAGACGGAGGGTGGCTGCAAAAGAATGCAGAGGAGCAGCACTGAGATGAAACAAGGTGAATATTTGGTGAAAATAATGATTTATTTTAAAAAATTCCCAGATGGTCTTGAAGTTTTGTTTCTGACTGACGAACATTTTGTTGGAAGGGGAATATTCAGTTTTTTTTTCCAGGAAGTCAGAGTTTTGTCTGTTTGTAATAAAAATACTTTCACTGCAACCAAACCACACAAACAAAACGCAGAGAAAACCTTCCCGGCACCTGGACGTCGGCGCATAAATCACCGGCATAAAACCGTCATCCGGGCATCTTTTAATCCCTCTAATATGATGGAAAATAAAGGAAGCTTTAAATATACCCATAAAATTGTCATTATTACCCGGCAAAACGCCGACCTCACCTAGTGTAAAACGTGTCGCGGCGCATTGAGACGTCTCACAGGGGGAAAATATAAATACTCCAGCGATGACTGCATAGCGTTTCTCAGCATGGTCACCTAACCACTGGCACTGTGGTCCATGGCTATGTCAAGTGCCCTGAAACTACAAATTGTGGCCCCCATCAGAAGGAAATGCCAGGGAGCAACTGAGAAACAGGACAGGGGTTGTCAGCCTATATTTTCAACAACACATATAGATTGCATGTTTTATGACCGGTTACTACAATGGACTTATGTCTTTTTTCAACCTAACCTACTATGTAACTATGTAATGCATAAGTATGATGCGCATTGTTTAGAATTTATTAAAGATGATGGCACTCTGATGCACCCAACCAGCGCATTATAACAAATAAATAACAATTGCCAGGGTCACCGAATTGATTTTGTAATGGCGAAGATTTTGTAGCAATTTTGCAGTATTTTTGAAAAGTGGGCAGGCAATGGCAGGATTGCCATATTGGAATTGTTGGAGAATTCGGACGTTTTCAGGTTGCATTTTTGCATTGGTAGGAAAGGGAGGGGGGTGGCAATAAAATGTGAGAATTCTGGTTCCCTGGGAAGGTGAGTGGAGTGGGAGAGGCGGCTGCAGGTTTTGCGGTGTAGAATAACAAGAAGCTAAACCAACAAGTTTACACAGAGCTGAAAAGAGCTTTCTCATTGTATGTTAGGGGGGGAGGGGGGTGACCTGTCTATTGTGTCCGGGACCTCTCAGGGGAAATGGGCGCAGTCGTGTTAGTGATTGGTTGGGTGCACAACGGTGAGTTTTGGTAGCGCCTTTGTGCTTGAAAATTTGTCTGTAATCATCAGATACATTGGGGTTCACCCATAGTGGGCAACAAGGAATCGGCTTCTGATCCTTACATATGGCACCTGACTCCCTACCACGAGTCCCCCCTGATGTAGGGCCATGGGTGTGTTTCAAACACATCCCCCCTCAATGAGTTCAGGGTTCCAGGGGTCACCACCAGCCCCCCACTAGCCCAGGGGGCACCAACAGACCATCTCACCAGTACAGGGTCAAAAGCTTAATAGACCTCTCTAACCTCCAGTTTGTCCTGGGATCTAAGGCCCAACTATCAGACAACCCTGCCGGAGGTCCTGGAGTCCAGGGACCTACCACCAGACCATTCCCTGGTACAGGGCCCCACCATTGCAGCAGGTGGAGGGCGATACAACACAGAATGTGTGTGTGTGTGTGTGGGGGTAGATATTACAAGGATGGGGGGGGGGGGGCACTATTATTATAAATTGCCAAGGATTTAGGGGGCATTTATATAATATATATATTCACACTTTTAATCAGAATTTGCAGTTGTCAGATTGTAATAATGTATTCACATATAACTTTTAAATAAGTGCCGCATCCCAATTGTCTTTGAAATACATCCACCATAAACCAAAATAAGGGACTTTGAAGGCATTTATATTAGCAGGTGGTCAGATGGGCCCCAATGCAACAAGCTTCTGTCAATGAAAACTTAAGGAGTAATCGTTTTTGTTTTTTAGGGGCGGGGGAGTGTTATTGACTATGCACAGGGGCCCTTTATTGTCAGGTGATCAGTACCCAGACTCACAGGTACTGGGATAGGTTAATTCTGTTTACCCCAGGGACCCATATATTATTATTATTACACAGTTACCTATATAGCGCCATCATATTACGCAGCGCTGTACAAAGTCCATAGTCGTGGCACTAACTGTCTACATGATCAGGTAGATCCGTGCATACCCCGGGGACCCCTATACATGATCAGATAGATCCGTGCGTACCCCAGGGACCCCTATACATGATCAGATAGATCCGTGCATACCCCAGGGGGCCTCATAAATTATATGGATAGTCCTATAACGATCTTTTATGAATCGTACGCTGAAGTCGGTGCTATTCACTGGTTCTTTCCTCCACATATCGCGCTCAGTTCGCTCAGCTCCAACGCAGCTTCTATCTCTTTAAGAGGCGTGGCATCCCAGCGCATTCTCCGCCCTGTCATTTACATTAGGGGCGTGTTCTTGTGCGGGACTCCCGGGGCAAGCCTGCTATTGGCTGAGCTGTGGATTATACAGACCACGCCCGCCGGGGGCGGGGATGATGCGGACGGCGGGTGAGCTCCAGAGCTCAGTGTGGTTCGTCCGCTAGAAGGAGAAACATCGTAACGGCGGCTGATCGGAGAGCCGTCCATGGACCGGGGTGGGATTGTACGCGGACATCGGTGATGGGCAGTTTGGATACCTAAAGAAAGATCGTATCGGGATGGAGGCTGTGCGGGGACTTATCGGGCTCCTTATCGCCCTGTGCCGGGTCTGTGCTCTGCTCGGAAAGAACCTGGAGCCGGTTACCTGGAACTCCCAGAACTCTCGGTAAGGATTTGATCGCAGAAGGTGGCAGTCCGATGTGATCGCAGGGATTTGTCTCCTGGCGCCTCCGGGATCTTTCTCTGCTCTGCTGACATCCCTGAGATTATCGTCCTCCTAGGACCGCTCCTCCCGGGGATCAGGATTTGTCTTTTATGGAGCAATCTTCATCTCATGGTGTGTGGACTGTGCTGCTGCATATGGGCCCCCTGGGACTGGGGCCACATGATTGCTGGACGTGGATCAGGCGGTGCTGGGACTCTCCTGGTGGTCACATAGTCCTGGATTTACTACTGGGGCAGGTGAGAAGGGGACCCATGAGCGTAGAATATCTGCTGGACACGTCTGTCACTCTAGGGGCCCCAAAATTGCTAGGAGGGGTCCGCTCTTCATCTGGATCCATCTTTATATAGAATTAATGGGTATGGGTAGTAGAAGAATAGGGGGCCAAATATTCATGGGGCCCCAAAATTTCGAGGAGGGGTCTGCTCTTCATCTGGATCCATCTTCATATAGAATGCATGGGTATTTGTAGTAGAAGAATAGGGGCCCAAATATTATCTTCATGGGGACTCCAAATTGTCCCCAAACACTGTGCACTTACTCTAATGGTCCCTTCCCAATCTCTCTGTTTTCTGGTCTCTCTGTTCCTCTTTTTTTTTTGGGTCTGTTCTTGCAAAAAAGTTAAATGAGATCCAAAAACTGTCCCTTGGACTCCGTCCTGCACGGATCTAAAGGTTCCCCTCAATTTTCTCCTTGGTGAGTTGTTTAATAAATGGCTATAAAGTGAGGTTATTAATTCTCACAGTGCCCACCCATCCTGGGTTTTTTTTTTAATAATCCTGACATAGGGCCACTTCTGCCCTCATAGTTCCCCTTGCCCTTCAGTGAGTGCATTCACCTAAGTCTGTTCTGTCACTATGACTCTTCTATATGCTTTTTGTATCTTTTCTGTACCCCCCTCCCTTCCTCACACTTCTCTCTTTGTCTGTAGTCAGGTACAGAAACTGTCATCACAACGGGGCCCCTACTGATCATAGCATTTGGGGCCCCTTTGGTGACCCTGTACACTTATCTAAGCTTTTCTTCAGCCTCTCTCATTTCTTTTTTATGTCTCTCTCTTCCCTTGCATTGTAGTTGCATGTTGGGCATAGAAATTGCCCTCGCTTCAGGGGCCCTTACTGATCCTCACATCGGGGCCCTTCTGGTGACCCCATCCTGCACTGATCTGATGAGTCTCGTATAGAGAGACGACTTCCATGCCCCCCTCTCCCTTCCCTCGCTCTGTCTGTACAATAGTTATATGTTGAGTACAGAAATTGCCCTCACACTGGGGCTCTTTCTTTTTGTTCCTTCATTGCTGGGGTCCCTGATAGAGCTGATTCCTGAGGCTCAGATCTGTATAGTGAGGGGAGAAACCCAGCATTGTGGTGTCTGGAAGTATAAAGTACAAGGCACCGTCCATGTTGTCACCAGTAGCTAACTTCACAGCTTCTACATGGTCACTAAGGGGCCACTGGTGCAAGAAAAAAATGTAAGCTTCCCCCATTGTAGATGGGTTCAGATGAAGAATTTTTGGGCAATTTTTCCTCCTAATTGTGTCCAGTGGAATCACGGCGCCAATTTATACATTTGTATATTACAACCCAGGGAATTGCTGGGGATATCAACGCTTCTCACCTGTTCCAGTATCAACATGAGGACCCAGCACCTGCCTGATCCATCGAACCTGGCCCCCAAAGTCCTATAGGGCCCAGGCTGCAGCGTCACAGTCTGTATAAATGGTAGGTCTATCCTTGTGTCATCTGGTTCATTCCTATCCTCCGGTTTCACAATCTTCCTCCCTATACTATACAATGAGGATGACACTAAAGTGTAATCTTTATATCTGTGGGCCTCTATTAGAGTTGTCCCCCTTTCCCCAGCCTCATTTTTAGAATCAGGGCTGGCTTTGTTTCCAGGAACTTCTTAATGAAGTCTGAGACCAGTTTTTTAGTTTTTCAGAAAGAGATTTACAGCTGCACAATGACCTCTCTGATTGTCCCCATTTATTGCACCCGTCCCAGAAGGCTTCCAATCTGCTTTTCATGTGTCTAACCCTGTCTTCATGTGTCTGAACCCTGTCTTCACATGCTGCCCGATAGATGGCCAAAAAAAAAAAGAGCTCCATAAAAAGCGGCCCCTTAAGTTGGAGGATAAATCCTGCAACTTAGATCTCCGCTTTTATAATAGCAGTTTCTGATTCTTTTATTCTTTATCTGAACGTTGGCTGTGCAAGCACCATAGATGGTCATTGGAAGCCCAAGTTTTGTGTAGGTTAGCAAAACCAAAAACTTAAAAAAATCTAAATTGTAGTGAATGTGCAATGCAGATGTAATTTGTAGGTTCAAAGTGATAAAATGTTTCAAAAATGTTGCACTTCGAAAATCTATTTTGGTTGAGGTCAATGTCTTCTTGACATTGTCCATTCAAAGTGTCAAAGAAGCAGAAAAAAAATCTCTTTGATGAACTGAAGGCCCTCTGAAGTTATTCCTATTGGAAGTGTCTTTTTTCCCTAACTTTTAATGGGCCTGCTTTGTGGCCCAAGCAAAAGGGTGTGATGGGTTTTTATTGCGGGGGACGGAGATAAGGTCTCTTGTCTCTCCAATACAAAGAGCGCCTACTTAAAATGTGCTTTCATAAAGGCCGTTCATTGACATCAATGCCTGACAGAATAATACAAAGATGGATGGTTCTTCTAAAGCCCTATCACGGGCTGAGCGTGCTCCGGTTTAATGGCCGGCTGTTTTTAGATTCAGATATTGTTTATGAAATGCTGCGTTTAAATGTCCTTTTGAGCTTTTTAGGACTTAAAGAAAAATGTTCCCAAATTACGAGGCTTACAATTTTTAAAAAAAGTTCTCAACTGCAAGTGTAAAAAAAACTTTCACCATTTTTGCACCTCTCCCTCGTTAAACACTTAGGAGAAATGTGCCATTTGCCTCTTAGTGTCTTGTTGACCTTCAGTGGTCTTTCCACGTCAGACAAAACGTCTACAATGTTATATTGGGAGACGGATGGTCTACTGTAAAGGAAGGCTCTTCTTGGCCTCCTGTTGACATTGTGCGGTCGTTTTTTTTTTTTTGTCTGACGTTCTGGCTGGTTTGTTCACTTTCCATAAGTCCAGAGATTGCACGCCGGTGCGGCTTCTAAGTCGGTCTACTGCTTGCGAGTATTTGCAGATAGCTTACAAAAGTCTGGCGTTGAGGCAAACAAACCCTCATAGAAGCTTTTTTTTTTTTTTTGTTTTTGAAATTCTTGCATAAAGGCAATGTGAACGCATTGGGTGCGGCTGGAAGCTTCTCCTTGAAAGGGTCTTTGTAATTAGCTTGCTGGAAAATAAAACTTTGCTATATGTGCTGCCAGAGGGAGCTGTAATCGGTTCCCATCTCTGACAGTCAGCAGACCACGGTCACCGATAGAATTCGATTAACCTTCTCAGACGTCATGGACCCCCGCGTTTCTTTTTTTGGATTGTCCTGACTATGTTTTAAATGTTTTCAGTGCTAAAAGCTGCGTGAGTGGTGAAAGCGATTATAGCTGCTTGATGGATGTGTGGGAGAATGTAGCATTTTATTTTTTATTGTAGGTAAGAAAAGCCCACAAGTTTTTCATTCCAAGTCCTGGATTAAATCCCCCCCCCCCTTCACCGTTTTAACTGTTTTTGATGTAGGAGGGAGTGAAACTTATGATCTGATGTAGGGATTTTTTGTTCTTTGGCTTCCTAGGAGCTTTGAGGTAGGGAAATCTTCAGAGGGTCTCCTGTCTGGTTGGAGGACTGTGTTGACCCATGTTCAGAAAAGGGTCATCTTTGAGCCTTGACCCTCAAAGGGCCTACAGATGGGTAATAAGTTACTTATAACTCTGCTGAGTAAACTGAAATTGATTGTCTTGCTTTCCTTGAGTTTTGTTTTTAGACATGTTTACTTAAGTCAAAGACTTCTGCCAGAAAGGAGCATCCAGAGAACAGCTGAAAGGCGTCAGGGCCAAAATGTGTCCTTAATGTTTTTACGTGTGTTAACACCTTGCCATGTTAAGGAGACTCCTTGCTTGAAAAGAATTGTGGTTTCCACCATCATCCCTTGCATGGAGGAGCTAAAACATTGATTAGACCTCAACAAATTCCTGATATTTAATTTGTATCTACAGGAAACCTCCAGCTGACCTTCAGAATTATAAAACAATATTAACATTGCTCCCCCCCCAGTGTCCTCCTTCCCAGTTTATTATCTCCAAATCTCCAGCGTTTTGTAAGGGCCATAATGGCGGTAATATCATCGGCCTTCCTCTATGGGTATTTAATCTTTGCAGTGAAGTTTCATTACACCTAATTAAAGTGAAGGGTTCTGACAGCGGGACAGGCTGCAATTATGACTTTATTGGTGCTTTGAAAAAAAACACACGGGCCTCATATTTTTCCCAACAGTAGAAGCGAAGGGAATTCAAACTTCTCTTCAAAAATTTCAAGTTGGCCATAAAAAGTTTAGCAGTTCTATTAATACAAATTCGGATTTGTGTTCTTGTTTTACCTGGAGGTTTTGGGTTACTTTTGAATCTTCTACTTCACGTCATTGGATAATTTGAGGGAAAAAAGGGAAACATTTACTTTTTTCATTATCAATCACAATTATAGGCAATTTTCTTTTTGAAACCCGAGTCCTTTTTTTTTTTTTTCTGTTTCAAAGTAAAAAGTAATGTATCCAGTTTTAGAAAAATTGAATTGCTTGTATTCAGCGTTGGCTAAAACTAGTTTATGGTTTGCCAATTTTGTGACCTAGTATGATATCCCATTCCTAGACCTGTTCAGAAATTTTTTGAAAATTTGCGCTATTTTTCTTCATTGTGGGTAAAATTCATAAAATTATTTGGGGTAATGGTGTTTTGAAATGCAGATTCATATTATAACTTCTGCATTTTGCTGATGGTGAAATGAATACTACTTGTACTTTTTACCTTTTTTTTTGCCCCCTTCTCTGTAGCCCCCATAGCAGGACGTGTGTGTTTTTTCCCGTAAAATGCTGTCTTAACTTTTTTTTTTCTTTTCTTTTCTGGACTTTTAACGCATCATGCTGCAGCTGTTAAGAAATAGAAAAAGCTGCGAATGTTTGAAGTAATGGCTGCGCTGCATGTTTTTGAAAGCTTAATGTGTGGTTTTTGGGAGCGCGGTTAAGTAGAACAAATACTTTTATTTCGAGACCTTTTTATATCCCCTGAGATTTTTGTGCCCAGGCTTCAGGCGTGGCACTTTAACCCTTAGCGCGCTGTGGGACTTAACGCGTCCATCTTGGCGCACAGTAATTGGTTGCTGGTCGTGGTTTTTGGGCAGTGGTGACATTTTTGCATTTTTGTTCAGCTTGCGGCGGATAAGACGATCGCTCAACGATTTGGTTTTGCTGCGGCAGGATTGCGACGTAGTTGGACAATTCGTTACTAACAAGCTCTCATTTGCAACCTGTGACAATTCACTTTCCTGCGCCGTGTTTCATCCGGCAGCACCTGGAATTAATGGCTCCGGTGCTCAGTTACCAATGCGAGTTTATTTGATGTCGTCTATTCCTCCAAATGCTTTGCATAGCAACTAAATTATTCTGCGCTCTGGGACTGACAGATTAATATTCAGCATGTCACCCTCACAGGTACTGCGCTCCCAACAATTTCCACTTGTCTGTAGAGACGAAATGCAATAAGGCACCTCGGAGTGGGGAGGGGAGTCTCGCAGCCCACCTCCTCCTGTGCGCTCACCGCTAAAGTAATGTGACAGATCCTGCAGACGCTCTGTGCACGGGCTGGTCGCAATATTGCCGTCTAAATGCTGGAGGGGGGGAATAGGGGGAGTTATTTACTCCAAGGGGGGATAGTAGTAACAGGAAGCTGTCTGATAACTCATTAAAATAACTCAAATCCCAAAAAGAAAATGTAACCAATGGCAGCATGACAAGAAAACAAATACAGCCATCACATCTTAAAGGAACTACAAAAACCTTGATCCTGCCAAAAACCCATTGCACTTTGTGTGAGCCGAAATCCCACAAATTCCTCCATTATGGCAGATTTGGGGGGGGGGGCGGGATATTGTAGTCTAGATCATTAGAGCAACCTAGGGTGAGAACGCTGCCCCTTCAGTATCAATACGGTACAGTGAGTGCTGTTACTCTAGGAGAGAATTACAGGACCCCCCCCCCCCCTCCTGCTTATGTTATAGGAAGGTGAAGGTCTTCTGTAGTCCTGTGTGTTTCAAAGTGACAATGCTGCTACTTCATACATGCAGTATAGTGAGTGTGGTCACCTAAGGACTACAGAAGACCTTCTCTAACATAGGAAGAGTGAACAGTTCTGCTCAGTAGAAGAAAAGTAGAACACCCCATCTATGGATAGTTGTATGGCTTTGTATAATTTTGAACATTACATTTTTGTTTTTGGGTTTGGATATGATTTTGAGCCCACTGGTCATATTTCCAGAGCAATATTCTATCAGTGCTTTGTAACGGGCGGTGTCAGCTAGGACAAAGCTTGCCTGGTGACACTATATATTGTGGAGGATTGTTTGGTCTTCCTGGGTTCTATTTTTGCCCTTTCTTGTTTTAGGGTTTTGCAGTGCTGAGTAAGTCATTCTGTGGCTGGCACGACGTTCTCCACGCTGCTCGTCTTTCACTCCTTTACCCCTGGATGTGACCCTTTCCATGCCAGTGAGGCCGGCTGAAATATAAATATGTGAAGCACTTTCTATAACCGGAGCGGAGTCCCAGAAAAACACTTCAGAGGCTCTTGAGGAGGCAGGGGAGACCCTCAGTGATGGGTGGGTGGGGGGGGGGGTTCTGGCGCCCGGATTCTGCACAGCGAGGAGTATGGCGCTCATTGTGCGGTCTTTGTGCAATGTCTCCATGTACCCATTCATTAAACCCCCCCATCTACATCTGTAATAGGGGGGTAATATTCTATCTGTGTCTTCTACCTCCCCCACCCATTCCAGTGCTGCAGCTTCCATTGGTGCTTCCAGCATTTAGGACTTTTGGGAGTGTCGGGCGCCTTGATTCCCCACCATGTGCTGCGGTTCCTTCTCAGCCCAGGAAAGGAACTGCAGCACATGGCAGGGGTCTGATACCCCCTAAATAATTGGAAAAGGATCTCCCATTGCATTTTTTTGTCACCCCCCCCCCTATCAAAAAATTTAAAAAATTATCATGAGTGACAATGTTTCTCATGCAAGAATGCACTTTTGCGTTTGTTTTGTTAAGATGGTTGGGGGGTAATAGGCAAACCTCCATTACCTAATAAAAGGCCCACCATATTGCCCAGCACTGATGGGAACTTCAGCAGGGAGAGGTAGGTGACACGGGATGCCCGGGGACCATAATACCTTTTCTATTATTCACATACAATATGTGCCATGATTTTTTTTTTTTTTTTCATTGGAGTGCAGCAAAAAAATAAAAAAATCTTGTTTTTGTTCTGTAACAGTTTTAGGGTCCAGTGATCCTGCCAGAAGATCGAATATTTTTACACTTTTATAGTAGCTTTGTCACATTATAGCATGGTGTCATAATTTGGTAACACTCAGCCTCCACGTAGAAGAGAAAACCTAATAAAGCCATTAAAAAAATTGAATTCCCATTCGAAATACCCAGGAAAAAATAAATGTTAAAAATTGTCCTTGCAAAAAAATAAAAATTTTGTTTCAGACAAATATTTACCCCATGCAGTGACCAGAATGTGATATTTTTACATTGAATTTTTGGGTTGGATTTTGGGGATTCTCTTTGTCCTGCACCGTATCGGCCATTTTTCCAGCTGCTCTCCAGTGAAGCGCAAAAAACCAACCATTATCTGTACTTTCAGGGCGCTGCACTCAAGAATGCATCTGGGGTCCGATATACCATAGAAGCCGACGCATTTCTCTCGTTTCAGATATGGCCGTTAACCCCCACAGCTCTCGGTTTTGCAGTTAATGTTGGTATAGCAAGGAGGAGGTTAAAGCAACCGCGCCCGCGTTATAATCCGCCATGCGCTGTAATCCGTCTTTTTTTTTTTTTTCATTTTTATAATCACTTCTTTTACTCTCTAATCTTGTGATTTCTCAATTCGGTCGCTTTTTTATTTTTTAATTTTTTTTTTTGCCTTTTCAATTTTGGCGGTTTAATTCCCTCCGCGTATTGAAAATTTGGCGACTTCTTCAGGCATTTTCACCCCAGTTAACCTCCTTCGATAGTAACATTTTAAACTGCGATTTATCTTAAAAGAATAACATTGTTATCAGCGGCAGAGTGAATGTCCAAACATTCGTGTGCTGCTCCTCTTTAGACTTCCATTGGCCTTGTGTGCAAAAGCTGCCTCTTATCTGCAATACTTTATGTATTAAAATCGATAGGAAAGGAATCTCAGCAGAATCTCAGGCAGAGCCGCAGACCTCCCACTGGGATTTCTGTAAAGTGGTTCTGCTGACAAAGGTTTTTGTATATGTGGAACGGGCAGGAAAGGGTTAAAAGTGACCAGTTTCCCATTGGGGAGATATCCTATGACTTCCTGTTCTGGTGTCACAACAGGAAGTAAGGAAATCCCCTATTATTTGCCCTTCCAGTCTTTTAAAAGTAGATGTGAACACATTTATTGATCACATAATTCAATTCCTTGCAATCCTGCCATAAGGGTCTCCAAATAGTGCTTGTGTGTTGTCACCCTGTTGTATAGGTTTTTGATGGAGACTGTAGCAATGGCAGTGTACATTTAAAAGCACATTTTGCATCTCGGTATAGAGATTCAAACTTTGCAGGCATGCTTGTTATAGATAGGAAGTGACTGCCAATGGGGCTGCAGGAGATTAGCAACACTGAGATGTAACAAATCTTTGCTGAGAATAAAATTAGGTGTTTTTGATTCAGAGAGCCAATTAAATATCCTCCAGTTGGGGTTCACATTGACTTTTCTAATCTAGATATATTGCAATCATGTTAGAGTAGAATTGATTTAACCATAGGTGTAAAACCCACCAATCAGAAAAGCCGCCTCCTCTCCATGCGCTCACCATTGTACCGTCGCCCCTGCTGGATCTCCCGTACCTAACTCACAAGAACATCGGCGAGGAGCCCTAAATGCCATTTGGAAAATCCATTAGTGAGTCGGAGCTTCTGCCAAGAAAGAGAACAATAAAACAAAGCAGTGACTTGTAAACGTGTTAATTAGTCCGGGGACCCAGCAAGCTGCACCGCGCCAGATAATGAACTTTCCTGAAGAGTGCTTGAAGACGGTGGAAACTCCCGGCCCCAAAAGGGTTAAACCCGCTTTGGGGAAATGGCACTTAAAGTGCATTTGTGCATCTCTGCAGCCCCGGGGACAACAGCCATCATGCAGTCCAGAGTTTGTCATGGTGAAATATTAAAACGCATGAATGGAGCTGTGACTCTGCCCTCAAATACCCTCAGAATTCCATGTGTGTGGTTTTGTCCCCCCCCCTTTACATAGAAGCATGGACTATTCCATGATCATCTAAATTGCGTACAATGTCAGCGTTTTACCCCTAAATTTATCTGATGATTTCCAGCCTTGCTGCTGAAATTATAAATTTTACAAATAACGGTTCCTAAAGCCGGGAGGGTGGCTGATACATCAATTGTTTGATCTCCGACTAGAATTATTAGTTGTCCGTGCCCATCCAGGTTTAAAGTAGCCAAAATAGGTAAATGCCCCCAAGCTGCCCCACATTCTACCAACCTTTGAGCAAAAACGCCACTCAAAGCATCTTCGGAATCTAAAACTTTGGCATCTGATTTCTGGTCCCTCATTGTGCTTGGTTGGTCTTCACGCCATGATTGCATCTTCTAATGACATTACAACCAACAAGTTGCACCTTTGAGCACGAGGTGGGACTGAAGTATTGGATTTGAAAGATTCTCGAGCAGCAGTTTACATCAAAGAACAACAGGGCAACTGAAGGGGTAAATCTTAATACTTGCAAAGGGGTACAGTGATTATGTATTTAAGATAATTAGTAGTGGTGCCATATTTGTAGATTCCTTAGTCCTAGATTGTGATTGGCTGGGGAGGACATGTGACCCCACAAAAATGTTGCTTCCCTATAAATGTTCCTGCATGTGTTACAACCAGCATAGATGCAACCGGAGCTTAGAAAGTGACCCGATACATCTAGGATGGTCACCTCGATACTAAGGTTTTTAAAACCCAATGGTGACATAATAGACCTAGGACCAGCAGTCATGCATCCGCAATGTAGTCCCCCAACTTAAAACAATTTCAGGCTCCTTGTGAGGGTTGGGCTTCACAATTTTATGGGTTTCAATGCAAGCTTCCCAAAGTCAGAAGCATTCTTTAGTATGTGTTGTGGGTTGTTGAGTCAGAATTTTGTCCTATCCTTTATTCACATCCTGCTGATGATAGAAGACTGGTAGATGTCTGTCATAGGAAGACATTGTCCTGTCAAAACTACAAAATAGGTTTTTTACAGCAGTGACCCCTTAAGCGGATAACCATGGTGGAGGACCAGCTTACCTGTTCCACCATGGAGCCTCCAAGTTTAGAGTTGCATGTTGCTATGCATTGGAATGCATCAGTAGGCCTTCTGACTTGTGTTCCCCTTTAGAAAACGAGGCAACACATCAGCTAACATTATTCAAAACATGTCTATGGAACAATAAAATGTAGAGATTTCTTGGATGCAGCTCTCCATGTATGGTGGTCCTGACTTCCTAGCTGGTCAGTGTTTTCCTCCAAGTCTGAGCCCAGAATTTTGTTTGGAATCCGTGTGGAAGGAAGCTGTAAGCAATTGGTGGATTTCAGATACTACTTTTAGGTAACCAGTCATGTAGTAGCTGAAAAGTGCCGGGTGGTGCGCCCAGCTAAAACAAACCCGGGGACAACACCAGAGCTCTAATCACCTCTTGAACACGGGCCAGTTGGAACATTGTTATCCACCTTATAACTCTGCCCAGTAATGTAAAATCTATCGAATGTTCGACCTGTTCAAGCTAAATTAATATTAATGCAGCCTTTATGCTGCATTCAGGAGTTTAGAACCATTAGCAGCAGTGTATTTTTTGTACATTAGGTATGCGGTATTGATAATGCAACTTAAAGGTAAGCACTTAAACAAAATCAAAAGCATTAAAAGCATTCTTTGTTTAGAGCGTGTGTCCAGCTCTGGTCAGAATTCCTGTGACGACATCTTGTTTTCCTGATTCAGGGCAACTGTGCGGCAACAAAGTAAATAGGACACCATTGGGCACGTGTGAGCCCATTGTTTCTGTGAATGGGTCCCTTTTTCGATTCATTTTCAATTATTTGAGGTTCAGCTGAAATATATTTATAATTTTGTGAGGTCTCCAGAACTTCTTGAGTTGATGTTCTAAATGAGGTGGAACTTGGAGCTCCTTCTGTCTGCTGCTGATTAGGAAGAATCTCTTGCGGGTCTCTTTGCTTTACTCCTCAGGATGCTCCCTGGATCCACTCATCCTTAATATTATCACCACTTTATAAAATTTATGATCTGGCGTCCACCAGTCCAGGGTGGGAATCTTCATCTCTGATGGGTTCCATTGAAGTATATGAAGGGCCAGGTGCCATATTTTGCTCAACTGTTGGTTTAGGGCCACAGTAACATTCTTTGAATAGTGATAGAGACACAATGACATCTCCCCCCCCCCCCCCTTACAAGTTTATAATCCTAAAAATAAAACTTTCCATTTGGAATGTAAAAATTGGAGATCCGCATAATGTAAAACATCTGTTTATCAGTCAACTGCACACACGGTGTCTGACAGACAATCAAGAAACGTCTGAGATTATAACGCTAACAAACCTATTTTGTTCCGGCCGATGTTTGGAAGACGTCTGTTCTGCAGACACATGGTGAAGCAGTGCCTTGTGCAGGTCTCCATTTGCTATTTTCTGGTCGCCATTTGTAAAGTTACAAATTCGTTTTTATAAAGCCAGAGCTGAAAATGGGGATTATCCGCCGTGGCATTTTTTTAAGCTGCTTGTAGCTTTTCTACCTGTTCAGACTTTTCCATGCTGGGTGTGATGTCCTTGGTTGCATGAGTTTGTCTGAGCTGTTAGTGAATTCACCTCCTGTCCTTCTGCGGAGGTGAGAATGACGGCTCCAGATGAAAAGACATTAGGCCAAGCTGGAGCTTGGAGGGAACAAAGGTTGCTTGTCCGAGGTTGTGCCTTGAAACCCCTGACTTTCTACTGATGTTTTAACCCATTGCATCAGCACATTGTAGGGCATTTTGTGCTCCAGGCTTGGTTTTGCTACAACAATTGTATCCAAGAACAACTTTACTCAGCAACCTAGCTAAACATTTACCTTTATCACACTCTAGAGGTCTTCACTAGGTGACCCTGCCCAGGAAAGGTCTACATGAGTGCTGCTGCCTCATTTTTTTTTTTTTTTTACTGGACTGTATGTAAATGGTGGAACAATTGTAAAATAGGGCTACAAAGTGAAGGTCTTTGAAGGAAAGGAAGGGGTGGAACATTGATAGCGAAGGTTGTTCCTTAGGTCCATGACTGGCAGTGCACAGTTTGTGGTTTCTAAGTGATCAACTCGCTCACATTTGTTTTATGCCGTTTGTCACCCAACAAGTCTTTCAAGGTCAGCCATTATTCCCTTTCCAGGAGATGTATTCATATGTAGAAATGGGTTATGGTGTTCTAAAAGCCCTTCTTTGTCAGCATTAGGTTGAAGATCAAGGTTCTGTGCAGGACACTCGAGTGCCTCCACACCAAATTAGTTCCCCATATTTTTTTGGAGCTGGTTTTGTACCCTGGGGCACAGTCATGGAGGAACAGAAAAGGGTCTTTACCAAACTGCCCACAAGGCTGGAAGATCCCATTTATCTGCAATGTCTGTATGTATGATGGGGAATTACCAGGACTGGGGATACCTTAACCCCATAATTTGGAAGGGGGTCCACATTATTTTAATAGGTGTTATGGTTTTTTAGGTTGCAATACTGAAAACATAACTCCATGGGCTCAATTCATTCCTGTTGGTCAACCACACCCATCTGGAGGCTTTGTGTATGGCTCAATATAGTTCAGTTACAAGGAGCTTGCAGGATAGTTTTACAGTGCCAGGTGATCTGCCATCCGTTAGGGTGGACATCCATTAGTTACAGTTGTCTTTCATGAAATTGGATGGCCAATCTTAATGGCCAAGTCACACCAACACTGTGCACTCCATTGCTTAAAATATCAGCCCGGGTCTGCAGCATGGCTTGTAACACCGTGCATCCAGATCACAATGCACTGTTTTTATTGCTCCTCTCTCATGTGACAACTGAAACATCGTCTGTCCTCGAGCAGAATGACTGAGCGCTTTCATGCCTTGGGGCACTTTGTAGCTGTAGTACATATATGTTTCCTATTCCCTCCTGTAAGTTATTTATGACTGATGAGATATGATAGCATTGGGTCATGGAGGAGGGGGTTCAGGGATAAAACAATTCTCTAGGTTTCCAATTTCTTTCTGTTCCAATTACACAAGCGGCGATCTATTTGCAATAATGATTATAATGTTTCTGTAACGTTTGGTTCAGATTTGCTTTCCTGAAATGTCCTTGATTGTTCACAGCAATTTGGTTGTAGATTATTCGCTGCCTTTGGTAATCCTGTTAAAACCTCATCATCTAGCCCTGGTTAGGGATTGTACACTTAATCCCTTTGCTATAGAATCAGCCAAATGGACGGTTATATCATTTTTTTTTTATTTAGTTTCTCTCCCGGCTATGTTTGCTGGATGGAAGCTTTCCAAGACAGAAAATGAATGTTTATTATTTTTAATGCAATTAAAAGAAATCTGTCATTTCAAAAAAATAAATCTAGGAAAAGACAAAAAAGAACTTTTAATTTGTGTCTGGCGGGTAAAGTCTGCACACTTCTTCTCCATGTGTTGGATGGCTGGTCCCCCCGAACATGCAGTGGTTTCTTCCACATGCTATAGTGATGTATAGGTGGGCTGACTGAACCATAGAACTTACCAGGGGACGCCGGACTCTGACCCACCTGGAAGTGTTAAGCTACGTACACACTTCCAATTATTATTGTTGTTAAACGAACGACGAACGATCCTGCACGATATCTGCGAACGATCGTATAGCACCGATCCTGCACATACAGATAACGACACGATCGTTCGTAGATATTGTACACACAATAGATACGATCGTTTGAGCGATACAGGGAGTGACGTGCACCACAGGAAGTGAACGAACGTTCGTTCGTCACGCATGCTCAGACCATGGACGATCAACGAACGATCGTACACACGAACGATGGTCCTCCGATCCGCCGGTCGTTCGTTTCCAACGACTTTCCTCGTTCGTCGGCGTCGTTGGTTACTTTTTTTACGAACGATTTTTGCCCAATCGATCGTTCGTTCGTCGTTCATTTTGAACGATAAAAATTGGAAGTGTGTACGCAGCTTTAGATGCTGAGGTTTCCCCTGCGCACGACCTTTTGCCGGCTTTCCCTAACACAAGTGTCAGTAAAAATCTTACCCCTAAAATCTTGCTCAAGTTCTTCTTGGGACTTTTGCACGCAATAGTAATTTATTAGCATCTGCTGTGAAATGTCTTGGCTGAATGGGAAGGGCACAATATTTTTGGTGCTACAAAGCAGAAAGCCAATCTTGCACAATGCATGATGAAATATAGCGGCCACTGTATATATTCCAATATAAACTATACATGCAAGCAAGGCATGTGGATATCTATATGCAGGGTTCAAGTGAGAAATTTTGGTGGCACGAAATTGTAGGCAGGTGGGTGTCCCTGTATTGTGATCAAATATTTCAGTAATTATCAAAAAACACCTGGAGGGTTTATTGAAAAATGCCGGGTGGCGCGCCCAGCTAAAAGGGGCTGTAGAGAACGTTTTATATGAATGTCCCTTTAATGCAATCTCTTACAAATGATCTTTTCCTCTGAATTTTGTAACCACTATTTTTGTTTTTGTACTATTTTTCCCAAATGTGAAGCCGCCGCCTTTGTATTGACGTAAAGAGCGCATTGTAACAAGCTTTTATGTCTCGCTGCTATTGATTTGAGGTTACAGATTTAATGTCATTTGGCTACCTCACCTTAAAGAATCGTCTGTACCCCTCCTCCCATTTCTCGCTCTTCGGAGTCTTTGTTTAAACATTTCTGCTGTTTTTTTTATATGATACACTTTGATATCCTCATGAAAGATGGCGTGATCCATCCATGGCCAGAGTTTGGCTCCACGCCCCCACGGGCAGGCTTGTGATCATTGAATTCTGTGTTTTTATAAAAAGATTCTCCTGTTTTATCCCGTTGGCCTGCAGGAAGGTAATGAGACGAGGGGAGCTGGTTGTTCATGGCCTGTGTGACCACAGATCGGGTCTAAACTGAAAACGGTTTTTGGTGTCACTAGTTCAAAGTTTGCATTAGCATTGATCATTTTGTTAAATATGTATTATTTTTATATTTGATATTTTTTTAGACCCGGCTCATGTCTAGGATGGTGGTAGGTGTCTACCAGCTCAAATATTGGAACAGTTTTATTTAGTTTAGCACTTCTCGTGTATTTTTTGAAGTCAGCCATTATTTATCAGTGTTTAGTAATAAAAAGAGCCAAATGCATTTCAGTTTACTGTTTTGAGATGAGTGAAAGCAACTCTGATCTCTGGGTGATGCAGTTTTTTGCTGTACAAGTAGAAATGAGGGGAATGCAGGTAGAACGTTGGCCCAGGAAGCCTCAACCAATAGGGACCAATAGCAGATGACCGCTTCCCCATAGAATCTTTTCCTTTTAATACGAGTCTGTTATGTTGGGGCTAAGGTTTGTAATGGGTAAAAGAACGGTCACGGGATATTCTTTTTTTTTTTTTTTTTTTTTTTTTTTTTTTTTTCCCCTACTCTTTAGCTCCTGACTTTAATCCTTCACAAGACTCTACAGATGTCAGGAAAATCCTCCGCTTGAAAGTGGAAATTGATCTGATGATCGGAGCTGAAAATGACCTCTTAATCTTCACCTCTCATTTTGGGATTATTTTATGCTGAATGCAGCATTTGCTAGCTCTATGCAATACAGCAAAATATTGTGCGACGGGATTAGCTTGGGTTTTTTTTTTTTATGATTTTGAAGGTCTTAAATCTGAGTTGTAGGGGGTTATTTTTTTTTTAATGACATGGTTGTGTAGGCCTAATGGAAAATCTTAAGGGATCAAGATCTGCTTGAACCTTTCACCAATGTTTCTGATCAATGTTTCTGATCACTTGATCTGTATTTGTTGGAGGTAATTACCAGTGATCTGCAGTCCATGTAGAAAAGGAAACCCAAAGATGTTACCACCAGAAAATGAAAAATCCATATTTCCGTATACTGCTTTGCAGACCCAACATTGAATAATGGTCAGGTACAGATGTTGGATGAGAAGACCTGGCTCACCATTCTAATTCATCCCAAAGGTGTTCAGTAAGGATGAGGTCAGGGCTCTGTGCAGGACACTCGAGTTCCTCCACACCAAACTGGTGACCCCATGTCTTTATGGAGCTGGCTTTGTACCCGGGGCCATAGTCATGGGGGAACAGAAAAGGGTCTTCACCAAACTGTGACCACAAGGCTTGAAGAGTGCAATTGTCTGCAGTGCCTTTGTATGATGGAGGATCACCAGGACCCTTCTCTGGGGACACCTAAGCTCCAATATCTGGAAGGGATCTACCTACTTTTGACCATATAGTACACGTGAAGGTCTTTGTGTGCTTCCCATAGTTGATGTACATCAAATTTGCCACGTGACTGAACAAGCAGGGTAGGGTCCATGTCTCCCATCTATGTCTTTGTTTGCCATTGGAATGTTGGTTCTTTGCCAAATTTTCCCATAGAATATGCAAAACATATCAAGAGGTGTGGAGCCTTGGACCATTAGATTATACACATTCCCCATCCCATTCATGCAATTTATAGGACCAGCCCTAAGCACTTAATCTCCAAATGGACAATTTTTGTTTCCCTAAAATTTGAGCTTCCTGGCATTCCTTGAGTTTGGTTGGCATTGCAAGGACTGATCCATGTCTCTTCGTTGTTGCATGCTGCATTGAGCATAAGCAATTGAATGTGTCTGCAAGCAAGGACCATTTTGGATTCTCTTGGGTGATGCCAAAAGACTTATTATCCAACGCCCATTATGTGCGCTCGGTATGCACAATTTCATTTCTAAAGAACGTTAACAGAGCCATTAAAAGTTGTCTCAAACCATAACAAATCTCTTGTGCTGAGGGATCCTTCTATGAAAAAAAAAAGCTCTAACTGTGTGCGTACAAAATCATGCTTTTTGTTTGTGGAAAGTTTGTCTTGTGCGTCCTACACTCGCAAAACAAATACTCTTATGTTTTTGTAGAAGCTTCCCAGCCGTTTTTATTTTAGTGCAGACTGATGACAGTTTTTGAAATATGTCTGAGCACCGATTTACATTACTAAGCCATTCCATGCCCACACACACATTCAAGCTTTTGTACACCGTTTAATTGATTTATTAGCTTGTAATTTTTTTTTAAAGGAATAATTACCCTGATTCATTGCATAGGTAGGATGTGATCTTCGGCTGTGAGACAGAAATGTAACATCTCTCAATCTGTGCACACCTAATTACGTCAGTGTTTGAGTTTTGTGGCATATATGCCTAATCTTCTCTAGCACATTGTTTCATCACTTATTGCTCATTATTACCTGCGCCTGACACAGTGCTGATGCTTTTCTCAGACACCGCAAAATACTGAATTGGTTACATCAGGTTGGTGCATTCCAAGAGCAGACACATCCCTGGAGATGGGACTCATAAATTGCAGATGGAACCGAAAGAACTTTTTTTTTTTTTTTAACCTAAACTTTTTGTTTCAATGTCTCACCACCCAATGGTTCCTAGGCAAGCGGCTCTGGTTGATAAATAGAAAATAAGTTGTATACAAAGATGAGTAACCCTTGCACAAAGCAAAATTGTAGACAATTGTCCTCCTGCAGCCTTGTGGTCACAGTTTGGTGAAGAACCTTTTCTGTTCCCCCATGACTGTGCCCCAGGGTACAAAGCCAGCTCCATAAAGACATGGGGTCAACAGTTTGGTGTGGAGGAACTTGAGTGTCCTGCACAGAGCCCTGACCTCAACATTACTGAACACCTTTGGGATGAATTGGAGAGCCAGGTCTTCTCATTCAGCATCAGTACCTGACCTCACCATTAGGGGGGCAAATTCCCACTATCAGTGCCTGACTCCACCAATGGGGGCAAATCCCCACCATCAGTACCTGACCTCACCAATGGGGGCAAATNNCCACCATCAGTACCTGATCTCACCCATGGGGGCAAATCCCCACTATCAGTACCAGACCTCACCAATAGGGGGCAAATCCTCACCATCAGTACCTGATCTCACCAATGGGGGCAAATCCCTACCATCATCACCTGACCTCACCAATAGGGGGCAAATCCTCACCATGGAAGAAGACGTCCATGTCTTACACATGCATTGAATATGTATGTAATGACATTGACGTAGATGCTCATCCTGTCCATCAGTGGTTTGTGACACGAGTTTGATTGCCAGTCATAGAGGAGACGTGAGTCTCGGAAGTCTTCAATCTTTCGCCAACACACGACAGGAAAAGTGACTGGAAGCCACCCTTGTGTTTTAAGTAGCAGCACAGGATGGGAGGCAACGGGAAGAGTCGCTGGAACAATGGGCTTGCCTTTAAAGATTATGATTTATTTCTGACCCTCTTGGTGCTGAGACGTTCTTTGGTCACTGAGTGGTAAAAGTGGAAAAAAAAAACTTTACAAACTGCATTTTCCATTGTTCATCCTCAATGTGTATGTACTCAGATGTTTTACTGTCTGTTCTGATTGTTCCCATCGGATCTCCATGTTCTGTTTTTAAAGCTTTGCAAAGCATTGAAATACCCACCCCCCCCTCTCCTTTATCTCGTTCAGCACTTTTTTATTTTTTATTTTTTTTAGATTAAGTTGATGATGCCAAGTTTATACATAAGTAAGCCTTGTCTGCCAGCTTTTTGAATCAACTCAAGTCATTGGAAATAGTTTTGTCTCTCTGTCCAAGTTTTGGAGATTCCTTACAACTTGCACACCTTAAGACTAAAAATAAAGACTAACATTATAATATAAAGCTCCTATGCCACATTTGGGTTAACATTTTTTTTAAGGCAACAAAAATGTTTAACAAATGGAAACAACAAATCTTCATTTGTAGCTAGTTGTAACTTTGTTGGCCATTGTTACCTTTCCATGTCTTGGTGGCACTCTGACTGTTACTCGTCTTGTGCCACCAGTGTGCATTCGGTGCCGTTATCTCTTCTGATGGGAAACAAAAAATCAAGTAATGTGACTTTTTTTTATCTTTATTTGTGTGCAAATAGCAGATTAGAGTTGGAACACATGAAGAAAGCCATATGCGTTGTATTTCCAACGTTGGTAATGCGATCTTGGCTTTACAGTTACTAAAAGTAATTAATTTGAACCCAAAGGACATGTGCTCCGAAGGCTGCGAGTGACACGCACCATCTGACACCAAGTTCACATAATCCCAGCTACTGGATGATGGTAGACAAGTCGGTGACACATTTTAGATGTCATAACAATCCTCGCTAAAGCAACAGACACAGGTGTCCAATGTCAGCGCACTCTTGGTGTGGTTTAGCGTAGGCAGGCCTGTCTGGGCACTCGATATGTAAACTTTCAACTGCCCCGGATATTTTTAGGCTTCCTCTTTGTATGCAGCTCTTTCTTCTTTCCAAGCTGAAGCAAAAATAATGTTCAGCTGAAACTTTCATTAACACTTTTCTGTAATAATAACTTGTGTTTAATAGCGCCAACATATTCTGCAGCGCTATGCAAAGTCCATGGTCATATCACTCCCTCAAAGGGGCTCACAATTTAATGTCCCCACCATGGTTAAACTTAACACAGTGTAAAGCCAATTATGGGGGGAACCAATTAAACTATCTGCATGTATTTTGAGATGTGGGGGGAAATTGGAGTACCTGGAGGAAACCCACGCAGACACGAGGAGAACGATGTCTGGCGACAGGTTCTCTTTTGCAGATTTTGGGAGGAATAAATATAGTAACAATAATGTTTTTATTGGAGGAGACGCTGGTCTGTGCTGACCCTGCCAAGGCATTTGGCCACATATACATGCCTAAAGCTGCCATTGTAATTCAGACCGAAAAAGTCTCTTTTTTGAAATTGGGTGACAAAGGCCTCAGCTCGGTGCTGAGATAAGTTCCTTTAGAACCCAAGTGACAAAGCCCAAAGTGAACCCTTCCATGAGCTGTGAACTACTTGATTCATGCCAGATTTGCCTTTCTTCTAAAGTTGTCCAAAGTGGTCTATCTACTGTCCACTATTCCTCCTGGTCTTGCCTAGGCTTGCTGGTCAGATGATTAGCCCTAAAAGTAGCCCAGAGCATTGGAAAATTGAGCTTTTCACCCTCTACTCTTTTATATTCTTCACACAAAGCCTGTTAACAAAGGGACAGAAGGAATTCTATCATTGTCCAGCCCCGTCATGTTCCTGGAATGTGGATGACCATCGTTGTTGGTTTTCTTATATCAAACATGGAATTTTCTTTCCCCACGTGGAGACACAATTCTGTGGGAACCTTTTATTGTCTCTGTGATGTGCACACAATGAGTCTTCACATTTCTGTTGATGAATCCTCCAGCAGAGGGCTGTCCAGACATTCAGCGTTTCTCAATTCTGCACCACAGAAGCGCTGGAAGCTGAACAACAAATTTCTTTTTGATATTTTTAGATTCGAGTTGAAAATTTTGCTGCATGTGAAGAAAAACTTTGATTTGCAAGCTGATTTACAAGAAGGAGCTCCCTGTTTAATAAAACATTCTGTAATTAGGAAGGGAGAGGACTCGGGCTGCCGGAATTAACTCCCGACATTTCACAATCTACAGCAGCAAAACGACTCCACCTTTTTATCAGGAGCCGTCTTGGAGATCCAGTCAGTGGCTTTGCCTAGGTTGAAATGTCAGTCTGCTGCACACAAGTGAAAGCATTTTTTTTCTCTCCCCCTCCAACTGCTATGCTGTGTATGCAATGTAGGAATTTCCCTTACATGGTTGGTCCTATACATGGCATTTGCAACCAGGCAGAAATTTTTGAAGCAGGGTGGGAAAAAGCTGTAGGTGGTTGACAGTCCTTGTATTGTCGCCCAATTTCTCAGTAACCACCGAAAAGCAGCCAGGTTGTTACTGAAAACTGCCAGGTGCTACGTCCTGCTAAAAGGGACTGTGAAGAACACTGGCAGGGGTCTGTTAAACTTTAAGGTTCCTGCAGAGATTGCTCGGGGTTCTTTGAGCTTTGGCTGGTTGACCTCTTTCCATCTCCCATGGTGCTTGCAGTTTCCCCCCAGCCCCTATTAGCCGGGTGCACCACCCAGCACTTTTCAGTAACCACATGGCTATTTTTGGTGGATACTGAAAAGTTTGTCACATACAGAGTCTGCCACCCACCTACAGCTTCTTCCCACCAAGCTCAAGAAAACTTCTATGGCGAATACTGCTATGTCAATTATTAGAGCCAGCCAAACGGTACCAGCAATCTTTTGAACAGTCTTTAATGGCAACATTTGACCCACTGGCCACCAGTTTAGTGCCATTATTCTAACCAACTCCTCCAATGTATTTAAATTGGGGATCCCAGAGACCTGGTTTCAGTTGTAGCACAAACAAATTGGGCAAAATTTTGTTTATTGTTTCAGTGTCTTTTGAACAATTTTGCAGAAACTTATATAATATTGAGAAGGACTTTTATAACCTGGTTATTTTCCTAGCTATAGAACGACGTCCTTTCGTCTACGGGGTTTCTTGTCCACTAGAGGGGGCTGAGTTGGCTCGCTTGCAGGTAGTGTTTTGCTGTACTTCTCCTATTCATTCACCTACACCCTTCAATGTACACATAATTAGGAACTCCTCCTGTGACCGAGCCATTTGTCTTGTTGTAACACGGCATCCAGGCCTGGGAGAGGATCCAGGGAAATGACAGCATGTAATGATGGTGTTACAGACAGACCGCTTTCATGTTCCCTAATGGACTGGCTCTGTCTGTTAAACTCATTACCCCCCCCCCCCCCCCCCCCCCCCCCCCCCNCTTCCCCTACATGCACCGCTCTCCTATAGCATAAATTTGCTTTTTTTTTTTTTTAGAAAAAAATGTGTTTAAGCTTGTCTCTTTCCTAGTTTTATGACCCCTTTATTTTAGTCTTGGTGCCGCTTCATTTATTCTCAGCTCGGACTTTTGAAAAGTCTCCATGCAATTAGGTTGGGCATTTTGGAGATTTTATTTGTCTTTTTTTGTTTTTACTAAAGAACCCAGAATGCTTTGCTTTATTATCGCATAACCATTAAATTACTCAGGCAACAGGTTTAGGGGTTCTACTTTTTGCACAAAAAAGGCGGTCGATTGAAAACTGGCTGCTAATATGCCCAAATACTCATGACGTTTTTCTTGAAATGTACACCTTTAACATGAAGGGTATCTCAATGCTTATTGCATACAGAGCCAAGAGTTGCCACCATGGCTGTGAGGTCAGAAGCTATTATTGTAGTTTTCTCCCGGCTCCTTTTAGCTGGGTGCACCACCCGACACTTTTCAGTAACCACCCGGCTGTTTTTGTATGGTTACTGAAGAGTTGGATCACAATACAGGGGCTGCCACCCACCTATAGCTTAAAAACATTTCTGGGGTGAATACTGCAATGTGTACCTGGAGTTGGGAAACTGTACAAACTTCACAGCCATGGTTGCCAGAATGCAAAATTTGGCCTGTTGCTTTCTAGAGGTACACATTCATCTGTACATAAATTTGTTGATTTTGGGTTTGTCCGCCTTTACAGATCCATTCTTTTGATTTAGAAGTTGATGTTTGTCTCACAGCTGTGCGAACTTTGTTCTATTCCCGTAAGAGGCAGAGCTGGGCCTGCGGTCCGTATCATTGGGTCACTCACCTGCCAATAACATTTTTTTGGGGAGTTGAAATTTGTGTCTTGGCTCCAAGCATAACTATTGTTCCATTAGCTATAAATCCTAATAACTACACATTTTTGGTTTCATGTCTCTTCCCTTTGAATAGAGTCTTCTGCAGCACTTCTTCAGCCCCCCTCGCTGTCTCCTTCATACAGGTTTGGCCCCACTCGTGGTCCAGTTATGAAGGAAGTCTCCCTCTGGGTATGGGAGTGTTTGGTCTTCCCAGGATCCATTCTTGGCTTCCTTTTATGTGTCTGGTAATCTATCCCAGCTGGGCTGCTGTGTGGAATCTGGCCTGCTGAGCCTCTCTCTCTCCTCTTTCTCACTTTTGCCTTGATTTCTTTGTTCCTTGCCTTTGCCGTTGCTTGACTCTCGACAGCTGAGGGAGTTTTGCAAAAGACGAGGGGGATGTCATGTAACTGAGCACCCAAAGTGAACTTTTTTTCTTCTTCTTTCCCCAGCTTGCTATCCGGAGCATGCAGAGGCATGTGCAAAATTAGGAATGTAGAAATCCATATTATTGATTAGCAACCAGCTTCCCTGATGGTGCTCATTGCCTGTGTAGCTTCACGGTTGACCTCTCTGAACTGTGATGAATCAAATGTTGCAGTCAATGGACACCCAGGTGGGGACTCTACTAGGGGGACTTCTTAATAAAGGAGTTCATAAAATAAGAAGACAAGAGTGGTCTGAAGGGAATTGGCCTCTATAAATTAAATCACTTTGTTAGCTTTTGTACTGCTCTGTAGTTAAGGTCAGTTTAAGTTGTGAATTATAGGTTTGCCAAAGTCCATAAATTGCTTTATTTTGTATCAGTTAAGTTAGAAGCTAGCTAATCAAAAAAAAAAAAAAAAAAGCTTGTATAAGCAAGCACACTTCCTGGTATAGGTTGACAGCACTCTGCCCTTACATGCCCAATTGCCCAATTTTGCTACTATGTTGTCACCTTGTTATATTAGCTTCTGCAAAAAGTGGCCACTCCAACACAAACATTGCCATTTTTGCACCTTCAGGGAACCCACCCTGATATATACCAGCCATTGCTGGGGTTCATGTAGACAAGAGGTGGCTTAACTTGTTACCAAGGTGCAGGTTCATGTATTGCTTTTTCGAAGATAGTCACATTGTGTACACACATTAAACAGTGTTTTGTCATTGGTATTCTGAAGCATCAGTCCTCCCGTAACTCATATTTCAGGTTTGGCTAGTTGAATAAGCTACCGGCTTATTTTGCTGACTCTGGTGGTTAGGTTCTTCTCCAAAGTTTCTGGGTAATTCCCTTTGCTCTTGTTACTTCAAGGAGGCTCTTGGTCTTGGTGCTGTGTTGCACCAAAAAGTGTAAGGCTTTATGCACTGTCCCTTCAAGCACCCATGATATATATCAAATGTAGTAGTTCCATTGTTGTCACTTAGTCCTTCAGTCTACAGCCCTTGGAGGAAAGGTGACAATGTGGTCTGGGAATTGAAGTTTTTGGGCAGTGGTGTCATGGGTGGTTAATGTCTCCTTCACCTTCTGCTCACTCAAAGCCCCACTTCAGCAGAGACCTCAAGCAGAACAATAGTCACATGATTACTAAATTAATTTAAAATAAAAGATGTGTTTGTGGCAACAGATTTTACGTCTGCTTCAACAAGCCTGATGAGCATGTACAAGGATCAGTTTGAGGAGCTTTTAGATTTGGAATATAATAGGAGACGGTCTAAAGAGGCCAGACCTTTACACTTTGGCCCCACTTCTCTGTCAACACAGGTGAAGGCTGCTGAGTGATGTATATTCCCTGGAAACCTCACCATCCCAAGCCCTCCCAAAAATCAGAGCTGGAATGTGTTTGTTGGAGTAGACCAGGGCATGTTGACCCTGATGGACTGCATACTAATTGTTAATGAGCTAAATAGAGCAGCCGATGGAGCAGATTGTTCTCCTGAGCAAGTCATGGGGTGGCCTGGAGGCATTTGGTTCTCCGATATGCTTTGATCTTGTCCTTTTTTTTAAAACCCATTTTGTACTAAGTTTTTAATTTATACCTAGAACATCTCTGAGGCCTAAACAGAGGCTAAGATTTTTTTTTTTTCCATTGACAAGTGGTAGAATGGTTAGTCCAGAAGGCCTGTTTGTGCTGAAGATGACAGAAGTGTGTAAATTTGGAAGCTGGCCTGGAAAACCATCCCCGCTGTTTACCACGGAGTAAATGAAGTTACTTTTCAGAATTAGAGGAAATGAATAGCGTACTGTATGCCGGTCTGTTTATGCAGCAGGTTCCAGGCTTGTGGAGATCTTAACACGTATTTTGAAGCCTGAAGCTGGAATGTTGCATTCAGAATCGTTTTTTTTCCACTTTAATTAAAGTGAACATGTGAACCATTTAAGCTTTTAAAGTCCAGGTTGGACAAAGTACACACTATTGCCATGTGATCTTGGCTTTACCATATTGCTAGAGACTTTTCCATGACTTAGCTGAGCTAAACACTGCCTACACCCTGTCTATGAACAGTGTGTAATGGTTAGTGTTTTGGTTTCTGTGGTCAAGGAGTCGGGAGATTGGTGGGTCTTGGCTTGAAATTTAACAGGTCTGCCTTCTATAAACCAGGATCAGAATGTTTTCTAGATTGTGCTTTATCTAAGTCTGGCCTGTTGGAAATATCACATTATTGCAAATAATTGTCTATGTTCATGCAATCTCTGCTGCAGGAATTAGCTTTTTGGAGGTGAGGTCTACGAAATGACAGATTAAGATGTACAGCTGCAATCCATCTCTCCATGGCCCAACTATTTGACTGGTACATTGTACACATTGGTGGGATGATTGGCAGCTGTCCCTCCTTGTGTGTCAATGAAACCTGTACATGGGCTTAGAATACCTTCAGTGTATTCATGAAGGTGATGGATAGGTAGAATGTTGCACTGTTCTTTATGGATTGTCTTCTCATCTCTGTTGGAGATTTTGAAGTTTCAAGCTTTGAACTATTCACATACAGACTCTGCATCAATCATGTGTGTTTGTACATTTCATCCCTATTCGGCACATTCAGAGTTAGTTTTTTTTTCTTTTCCTCGAACATTGGTCTGTGAATTTGCTCAATGCGCTGTCCACCCACTTACAGAGACGACATGAAAGGCCGCTTGGGAGATAAAAGGAGACGCCATACATTCACTATGACTAGGCTTGCATTTTAATGCAAATTATATTAAATATGTGGTTGGGAAAGGACACTGTGCATTTATAGAGCGATCTGTCCCTTATGGTTTTTTTTAGGTATTTTTAGGCTTCTTTATTTCTTGGTGACTTCATGAAAATGGGGTGAGTAGAGAGGAGTGTAGTCAATCCATAATAGATCACCTTTTTGCAAGTCACTGGTGTTCTGATTTCTGAAGGTCCCCTAAACACTTTTCTTTGGGCTTTTATTGTAAATGCTTTCTAGTCTTAGCAGCTACAGATCAGCCCGTGTAAAACTCTCTTACATAGAACTGAATGAATAAAATACGTTTAAAACTGAGAAGATTGCTCAACTTTTTCCTGCTACTTGCATGGATTTTGCAATCTCTCCAGCAAACTCTCATCCAAACTTGTTGGTGTAATAAGTCATTTGTGTTATATTAATCTTCAGTTCTTATTAAAAAAAAAAAAACATTTGTTCGTAAAATCTGGGGGTGCTCTGTAGTCCAGCAGGGCATGGCTGACAACACCTCATTACACCAGAGGCAGCGTTGTCCGCTCATTACAAAAAGTTAGGAGTTCGGTGATCTTTGGCTGCTTAACAGCTATTTTTGAAGAGAGAGAACACGTGGAAACGTGCAGGTATTTCAGAGATTGACAAAATGGCTTTTTCATTGTCTATCAATTTTTATTATTTAGATTAACCTTTACCTATTTAATGCAAGCAGAATAAGGCACCAAATGCCTTCACTATAACAGCAGAAGTTAAGCTGGGTGAATCTACTGGGTTCACATTGGTATGATGACTTTGCCCCATGTAACAATCTTGCATCAAGGCAGATCTATTCATTTCAACTGAATGGGCTACATAGTGCACCAGAATGTCGGTCCACCCATTACAAAATTGTGTTGAGGTGCCATATCCCTATTTATTGTACAGCGCTGCGTAATATGTTGGCGCTATATAAATCCTGTTTATTAATAATATGCCATCATATCTCATCAATGCAGATTGCGTGCATTACTGTAATGCCTTAATATTCACTCAACTTGTCTAGACATAGCTCCTCTGTTACCCAGCTTAGAAATTGTTCAATGAAAGAGTGTATTCTTAAAGTTTAACATATGAGACTTCTTTTTCTTTTTTTTGTTTTTACCCCAATTGTGTAAATCTGACTTCAGTCACCTTGAACCTTTTGTCTACGGAGCTGCTCCTCCTGTTGCTTTTGTGTATTTCTGCTGATAAGCAAAGTCTTGTGTTCCTTAGAGAGTCTTCTGTCTTCCCGAGCGTCCCAGTGGTTATACACTAAATTAGTTTATATCAGCTCAGCTGTGGATGAGGAGCAGAAAAAAAGAAATAAATAGCTGGTCTCCAGACTCGGGCTTTGGAGAAAAGTCGGAGCCATGAGAGGAGGCTTTAAGGTTACTTTTTTCCTAATATGCCAAGGACGTTTCTTAGAGCTTTTACTGCGAACCCATGAACCCTGCATGTCACACACATTAATGGCATCAGCTGTTGTCCTTTCTACATTTTGTGTTCCTGCACATGAAAGTGCCATGCAGCAAAAACCTCCTTTTTTTTTCCGTCAGGGTCATACCTCCTAACCTGAATGTGAATGCTTTATATAAAGCTTAACATCTAATTATCTGAATGTAAATTGGTTCCTTCACTTTTGAGCCATTTTGTATTTTTTTGCTAAACTGTTTTTAAGGATTTAATGCACCCCATCTGCAAGTTGTACCGCCTTCCTTTGCCCTGAATTCAGCACCTCTTTTCCATGATCTTCCCTTCAGACCCTATAGGGGGTTTCTCCCGTTTTCCCTCCCTTAGGCTACTCGGGAAGGTGGGGGCTTTGTGAAATTTGTCATGGTCCCTGCACTTTATCCATCTTCCTGAAATAAAGAAATTGGGGTTTTTTTTGCTGGGAGGTGGATAATGCCTTGCTCCCTCCCCCTGTCAGTCTTGTTCAGAAGTCTCTCAATGAGTCCCTCAATAGAAATCTGCAGTAATTGGATGCAAATTATACAGAGGGAGCTCGAGGCTGCCTGGAATTCCTTTGGGGGGACAGGAGGCAAGGGTATAATTAAGATGGCAGGAATTAGGATGGAGAACTTGAAGAGAGAGGAGGGACGAGCATTCATTTGGATTTTAATCCCCTTATTGTTCGAGAGGAAGGTAGGAGTTTATGAAATGCTGAAAACTCTTTGTAGAGGAAAGAGTTAAACAGCCAGCAGTGGGAATAAAAGAGCTTGTCTTATTGGTACCTAACTGGTGAACAATTAGGCCTTCTGTTCAACCAGTTCATTTATAAGCTCCGATATATTGTGTGAGCTATATTTGTTAAAACAGGTGATTTTAAAGTATTGAAAAATGCTAAATGCCCCAAAAAAGTAAAATAATGTATAGGTCTGCAGCCGCTTTCTCTGTGCACAACCCTGAAAATTCTGCCTCTTGGTCACTAGCCTGAAGTTCTTGTCCCTACGTCCTCTTTGTGCATGGTTTGGCAGCTCCCGTCCATACGTCATATGCACAGCTCGCCAGCTCTTGCCCCCTGCAACTTGGGCATCACCCTTTCATGAATCATGTTGGTGTAAAATACCAAGGGGGTAGTTTCCCTACAGGAAGTTGGTTAGGTGGTTTAGCCAAACTGAAGGTTACTATTGCTTTAAAAAAAATGAATTTTTAGAAATCCCAGAGCATTGGCTATTAAATTTGTTTTTTTTTTTCCAAAATTTTGTAGGCCATTTACTTATTTCAGCCCACTTGACATATCTTTATGACCCCCCCCCCCCCAGGTGGTTTGTACTTTAATAACTTCAGATTGACAGTTTACTGAGACTTTTGCAATTGGGGGGGAAAAAAGCAATTTGTGCAGAAAGCTGCAGCATTGTTTGCTGCTGAACAAGATCTCTATGGTCCCAGTGGATCGGGAGAGGTTAGACATGATGGTGACCCAAATTTATTGTACAGTGCTTTATTGAACTAGAGCAAGCAATCAATTTCATAGCCACTAGAGCCTATAATGGGTTACGTTTTTGTATAAACCTGCATAAGTGAAAATATGAAATTTTGTTCATATAAATCAGATTCCAGATTTGTTTTCTGGTTTGAGTTGAAGGTAAGCATATGCAAAGCAGTCCCTACTAACCATGTTTGGCCATTAATTCGGTCATTGTGGAAAATCTTGTCTCTTTATAAAAGCAAATACACAAAATGCACCATTACATGTTCTACATATTTTTGCTCCATGTTGGAAAGCATGTCCACTTGCTCATTACAGCCTCTGATGATGTGATCTATTTCTTACCTGGAAAAGACCCATGTACACAGCATCTATTAAAGTGTGTGCATGGATGTCAAGATGGTTGACCTTTATGGGCTACCCATTCAAAAACTATAGCCGTTAATAAAGAGTTTGTCACCATGGCCCTTGATATGGAGTTGGCCTTTCTATTCTTTGCCCCTACCATCCTCAAAATTGTTTCCATAAGATTTTGGGCCTTGTCTATGCAGGACACTCAAATTTCCCCCACACCATACTGGTCCAATCATGTCTGGCTTTCCACACAGAACATGGTCATGCTGGAGCATTAAAAGGCCTTCCCTAAACAAAGGTTTGAAGAGTGAAGTCATCTACAATGTCTTTGTATGCTGTAGTATTAACTGTACCTTTCACAGGAAACGAATTGTAGGCCCCGTTGATGTTCCTTCATGTTTTTCTGGAAGTCGCACACATATTTGTGCAGACCGTGCCTCTATTATGAATAAGGTAGTGCCAGCCAAGCATTTAGAGTGTCAGTTTTTACAAGTCCATTAGATAAATGTGAGTCTGTCAAAGAGTCCCTGCCCCAAAGCACTTAAAACCTGTTTGGCTTTGGGAGAGGCTGGCATAAGTCTGAGGGATAAACTTTGAGTGTTTGGTTTAAGGTAATAGTTTTTTTTTTTTTTTTTTTTAACCTCTTCCCGGTTTTCCATTACTTGAATCCATTTTCCATGGTGTCAAGGCGTTTCCTTGATATTCAGTAATGGACAACTCGGGATTGTGGGTTCAAACTTAGCTTGCTCAGTTTCGAGATGTTTTACTAGGTGCTTTAACATGGGGGTAAGGTGAAGCTTATTTTAATTGTTTGTAGATCGTACCAGGCTTGCAGGTTTAACTGCTCTGTGACTTGTTATTGCATTAACATGCATTCCACCCTGAACCTTGCACTCCCACTCACCGTGGGGAAGCGGCCCCCATATAGAGAATGAGGTAAGAGGGTGGGCCACTAAGTTCTTTTCATAGCACAGAGGGCGGGAGACGGGACCAGAAAGAGAAGTTTCTTGACAGGAAATGACAGGAAAGGAACAAAAACCCCTGAACAGAATGACTGACAGGCCAGGCTTTTAATTGGTACTGGAAAGAAGACAATGAGCCTCATGAGCTTTGAGTTCTGTTGTCTGGTGCACACTGGAGATCCTGAAGAAAAACAGGGCCTACAGGCGCTTAACTGTTTGATTGCCCATGTTCATTCGGGCTCATTATAGGGAGGATAAAAATTGAGGCATTATTTGTGGCAGCTGCAGTTCCTAGAAATAGTAAAATTCCAGTGATGTGGTACCACTAAATATTTTATCCAAGTTGACCGGTGATGGGTTCCAGTTTCACAATGCTCCATGTTCTATCATGCAATGAGATAACCATCTTCTCAAACATCCCAATAAACCAGACATAATGTTTCCTTAGTAAGGTAGCTGAAGATTTCTCTTTATTGGCAAAGCATTGTAACACAACGAGCAGACTGGGGACAATTTGCTCCGCGTGGAGCATTACTGTAATACCAAGCCAATTGTTTGTCTTATATAAGCTTTACCATTAAAAATGAAAATTTAGAAGACATTTTCAGTCTTTTTTAAATTGAAGGCTTTGCTTAAAATGATCCCTGGATATCCTACCATTAGTCTTTGTTCAGAAGCTTCAATTTCTCCATTGGTAACCCATGTTACAGAGCGAGCACACAGGGATAGCACATTGTCAACCCATAATATGAAGGTTCCGAACAAAGACTAATGGTAGACATGGTCTCCTACATGTGTCCGTTACGCAAGCATGAGCCACTGTGGTCATCATTAGTAAACCATGCAATATAGGTAGAGTGCATGTAGAACGGAGGTGGCTATCGCAGATCAAAAGCACTGGAATACAGCAAAGGATTTAAAGGAGGGAAAAACTTGATGTGTATGATGCATAGGATATAGAGCAGAATAAATGTCAGATGTTTGGATAGGGTTTAATATTACTTTATGCTATCTTCGTTCACTTTGAGACCATGGGTCATGAGGTGCAGAGCGAACAAAGTTGCCTTCTGTTTCCTGGTCCAACTTCCCCATTGAGGTTGCTAATAAGAGAGATGCAGTTAACCAAGGCCCAGCTTTGATGTAGGATAGGTCTGTATGTTGGGGGAAACCCTTCATTATATGGAGGTGGTAAGCTGCTGATCAGAAGCACACGTGAAGATGATGATAATGATGAGGAATGAGTGGTGGTGGGGGGGGTGATTTTGGTGAGCAAAGGGTGAAAAGGGAGCCAAGATTTCTATGGAAACCAGTTTCTGCCTCACTGGTGCATCTTGTAAATCCATTTAGAAGCCACAAAGTGGGTGGGTGTAGAAACACATCAATAGGGGCCGGTGTGTGAAAGAGAAGAGAGCTTATGTGTGTCTGTAAGGGGGCGCCCCTTGAATAAGCGAAGGGAGCAAAAGCACAAAGAAGGCTCTGCCTGTCCCTTGTCTTGGACAGTCCATTAAGAGTCACCCTTTAACCCTAGACAATAGAACTCTACTTGTCTCAAGTATATAAGCTCATTCATTCTTGCCATCCTGGCTTCTGGGTGGGGTTTTTTTTAATTAGCTGGGACGGTGTTTGGTTCTCACAGTAAAGATACTCTCCGCCCTAGTTATGTACCTCCATGGTATAAAAGACCTCGCACAGATGGACAATGTGGATGGACGTAAAAAAAAAACGTGGAAGGGGCAGAGCAGGGTTTGTATAGTGGAAGGTCTGTATCTTAGCAGGTTGCCCCTTGAGCATGATGAGTATTACACAATGATACAGAGCTCTCTGTCCTTTCACTGGCAGTTGGCTGTGATTATCTACTCAAGTGCTGATGTCAATGGTATTGTGTAAAAGCTTGTATATTGACCGGCCACAGACCTATTACTGAGGGATCTTTTCTCACTAAAATCATATCGCATGGCCATTGCATTTTAGAAGACCTTTTCTTCTAAAATATATATTTTTATATTATGCTGCAGCTTTGTTACAGGGTGACTTTTCTGTTCTGTCTGGAATTTGTGCCCCATTGTTGTCATATGGGTGTCCAACAACGCCTTCTGTATACGTATGGTCCACAGTTGATACCCTCCCTTTCAAATGCCAAGCAGTCACCTCTAGAGTGCATGTAGAGAGAAAATATAACTCAGCAAACTAGACCCTATTATTTTAGGTTAAAATCTATTCTACAGAATGCATTGGGATAAAAAAGCAAAGCATTCTGGGTTCTTCATTTGGAAACCACACCAAAAATCTCACAGGAAGCCCCAATCTTCTCATTTAGCTCAAGCACATACAAAACCAATTCTGTTTTTTGGATTACCTGCTACATTTTCATAGCATTGGCCCGTTGCATGGGTTAAGTTATTATCGGCCTGTAGTATGGCTTTAGAAACCACCAGTCGACATGAGGTGGCTTCACTTGCTTTTTTTTATTAGTGGTATACCTTGGATTTTTCTTTGGTACAATAACTCCTGGATGAAACGGATTGTGTAGGAGGAAAATTCCTCTTGTGTTCTATGACTTTTCATGTAGCTTTGAGGTTCTGCAAGATTGAGGTCATTTGTTTGGATTGCAGTTCAGGTGAAACAGATGAAGGCAGTGAATGATCCCTCTCCAGTTATTCTTTGAGATTTAGTGGGTTCTGTTCATCTCATTTCCATCTCTTGCTCCGTTGCCAACCGCCTTCCCAGTCCCACCCCCTCTGTGCCAGTCTTTATGCGGCTGAATGGGCGAGGAATGTAATCCGTATTATACGCCTTTGATGGTTAACTTCCCCACTTCATCGGGATAAGGGGAGTTGTGGGGACATGAGAGGGGGCTTGTTTAGGCTCTCTCATATGCAAATGATGGCCATTGAGAGCTGTGGAACGTAATGAGATAACACGTCTTTAGAGACCCCTGCACAATCATGGAAATCCTAAAACAAAAGCCGAGCCGGGACGTGAAAGGGATTTTGCCAGGCGGAGACTGGGGGTGATCCTTGTTCTCCCCCCCTTTCGACACACACACAACAGATTTTTTCCCACCCCCAAAGGAGCCAAAAGCCCCAGGGATATGCCAATATACTTCTTTAATATTCATGAACTTGTCAGACCGAGTTTCTGTCCTGGCAACTCTTACAATCGTTGTGTGAAGGATTTTTCTCTAAAGCAGACCATTCCGTAACTGCGTGAATAAACGCCCGATATGTCAAATTGTCAAACTTTAACATTTTTTTTTTTTTAGAAACGCCATCTATTCTTGAGCTCCCACCGGTGAATTTGCATAGGCTCAAATGTCAACAGGCTGCTGCAGGCAGGAGGAAACATTTCTTCAGTCTCCTGATGTGAGAGACTGCTGCAGGGGCCGATCGTTGTTGAACACAACCAAGAACTGCACAGGCAGAAAGATTTGGGGCCATTTCAAAGCCCTGAGTTGCAATTTTGGTTCCAACCATTGCCATTCAAGTAAATGGCAGCGGTTGGGAAACATTTTATGAATTGTGCTGCGGTGGAACCAGGCATGGTTTCAGAGAGTGACAGGTGGCGTTTGGCTGCATGGTTGCATTTGGAAGAACTGCAGTTTGCTATGCGGCCAAATGCATACTGGAAGTGTTATATGGGCACAGCACTCCTTTAAGGATGCAACATTAAAAATATATCTGACAGGTGCACGTTACCTCCACTTCTTGTGCTACTGTAATGCATCAAAGGCCATGTGAATATTTTGTAGGACCTAAATGTGCTTATTAATCTGAACTTGGACATTGCCCAAAGTAGTATTGAGCCATCCTTGATTTTTTTTTTTTTTTTTGTTTTTCAGTTTTCGGCCCCGCTGGTCTCTTTATAGGGTCTTTCCCACCCTGCTTTGCACGCAGCCCCACCCAATGTCAGCACACATATTAAACACACACATTTATCACACAGCTTGTGAATCTTGCCTGGTAACAAAGCAATTCTTGTTTACCCAACTTGGAAGGATCATTTTTCAGACCTCACAAATCCCCTCTTCACCTTTCCCATCAGAAAACACCTCCCTGAACAATAAGAAAATTGGGGCCTGCCACCTGATAGCTCTCCCAAGGAACCGGCCAGAGAGGAATGTGCAGAGCTAACAGGCTCTTGTGAGACGGCCTTTGTGCTGTGCTCCTGAATCTGCTGGGGACGCCCTGCCGAGGCTTTATCCCTTCCTCTGGAGACTGCAATATATATATTTATGTGTAGAAATATATCTTTTCATGTAGGCCTAGAAGACTCCAGGCTTTGCTGTCTGCCAACCGAGTAAAATATTAACCAAGGCTTTCTCTAGAACACAAAGCATTTTTACTGTTCTGTAGGATCAAAGTAGGGCATTTGCTCGCCCTGTCCGGCATGTCTGTCATATTTCAGTAGGAACTTGCTTTTTTAATTAAGTTTTGTTATAATAAAACTGTGTGTGTCAGTTTATGGATTGGATTCATGGGGCTTGGTGACCGTCAACGTGATCCATTGTAGTCCGTCTTCATAACTTGTTCCACTGGGCTTTGTGATTATAGAGAACGTGTGGGGAAAAAGCATACGAATGAACATAGAGGTGTCTAGCCAATATATGTATACATAGCACAACACAAGAATCTCCCTGATCAGTCTCCTTTTGTCCCCGATACAAGAAATATATGATTTGGGACAGTTTGAGATCCAGATGGCAGTTGCTGGTGAAGTCGGCACACTGTAATGGGCAACCCAATGGTTATCTGGGGTTTTTGCACAAACCTCATGAAGGTATTAGAATAATTGCAATGTCATATAAATATATTTTGTAGTCTGATTTCGGTGACCCCTGATATGCCAACAATAAATGTTTGTGGAATGTATTCCCATCTCTTTTGCATTCACCTGTCACAAGCAGCAAATTTTGAAGACCCACAGATCTGAAAATAGCTGTAATGTGCTGGTCCATAGACATGTTTTAGAACTCATTCCTGACCTACTTGGAGCAGCACAAAGCTTCCAAATTTCTCACTATTACTTTTTTTCTCTTGGTTGCCAGTAGCCTGTAAAGCCTGGGGCATGCACACACCTAGTTTCCACACAGGTCTTGTTCATGTTGGATGCCATCCAAATGCCAAACCCGATTACACATCCCTACAGCACTCAGAGTTTGTGGGTTCTGTTCTGCTACTTCCTTGCTGCAGGCGTTTGATGTTCCAGATAGTTTTATTTCATCTTTTTTGGATTTCTCTTCTTGGTGGCCCATCCCTTGCAGTCATTCTGTGACAGCTTTAACTAGCACAAGCTGTATATGTGGACTGTGCAATGATAAAGTGTCATGAAAGTAGCAGGAGGTGTGGTGCAATGTGGGAAGTAGCAATAGGTGTGATTGTATGGTAACAGATGGAGCTTAAAAGGTGATAGCTGAACTAGTGATAATATGTGGGTGTTGGTAATAGAGAAAACAAAACGGGCAAAAAGCCGAGACATGATGTAATGATTTTTTTTATTCTCTCCACAGATTTATATCAGGAAAGGGTTTGGTTCTACACCCAGCGATCGGAGACCGATTGGACATTATTTGCCCCAAGGGGGAGCTATCGCAGCCTTATGAATATTACAAGTTGTACATGGTTCGCAAAGATCAGGCTGAATCCTGCAGCACGATAATGGATCCCAATGTCTTGGTGACGTGCAACCAGCCAGATAAAGAGTTTCGATTCACCATCAAATTTCAAGAGTTCAGCCCAAACTACATGGGCTTGGAGTTCAAGAGGAACCAGGACTATTACATCACATGTAAGTGTCTCTGCATTGACATGAGAGCAACGCTGTTGTTTCATAGAACCATACCAACTCATAATATGGTGCAATATACTTTGACACCAATGTGTGACTACTTAGCTGTGGAAGAAATAAATGCATGCACATAGGGAAGGAAATGGTACCACTTGCCTTGACTTGTGTCCCCAAAGTGAAGCTTGCTGTCCCTATTTAAATAAGTGAATTACTTTGAGCAGTAAAAGACATCCATAGATTATCATTAGTCCTCCTCCGGTATGAAAACAAATGTTAAAGCAAGTTGTCTCAGCAGAGATTCGGAGCAGGAAATGTAAATAATGAGACCTGCATTCTGTTCTGTATGAGGTCCTTTGGTATAATTAAAGTGCCTATGTTTCTCACCAGTCTTGTGTGAAATGTGCTCACACAGCAGTGCCTAGTACATCTTAAGTATTCCCCTTAGTGGGGCTCATGGCCTGTTAAGTAGAAGGGTTTCTGCAGTTTAGGGTCATAGTAAGGTTTATTGCAGCCCAGGGCACTGCAATAAATGTAAACTCTTCCCCCCTCCTCTCGCAGTAGTAATGATTGTATTCCTTAGGACTGTGGGAACTATATGAAAGGTGGATTTCATTCTAGAACCTCATTTGTATGTACCATCTAAAGCATGCAGTGGCATTTTTATTTGTGTTGTTTTTGTATTAGCTGTAATGCCAAAGTGAACACTTTGAGCCTAAATATTGAGTCTTCGAATCGAAACCTTTATAAAATGTGTTCTGTTAGGGTCGTATATATAACTTACATGGTCAGAAGTCTGTGGACACCTGACCAATAAACCTAAATGTGCTTAATAAATATCCCTTTCCAAAAACCAGGACCTTTCATCAGAGTTGTCCACATGCCCCGTGACCTTCATTATGGAGTCACATTATGGAGTCACTCACCAAAAGCCTCACCATCCACTTTTTATGGTGAGGCTTTTCACAAGATTTTCGAAGGGTTTCTATGAGAATGTCTGACCATTTACGTGTCTGGTACAGATGTTGTTAAGAGAAGACCTGGTTCATAGTCAATGTAGGTTGAGGTCAGGACTCTGTGCAGGACACTGGAGTTCCTCCACACCAAACTGGTGACCCCATGTCTTTATGGAGCTGGCTTTGTACCCCGGAGCACAGTCATGGACGAACAGAAAAGGGTCTTCAACAAACTGTGACCACACGGCAGGAGGAGCACAATTTTCTAAACTTGCTTTTACTAAGAATCCAGGGCTTGTGTAATTGGCCCTATGGATCTTCATGTAACCATTGTTACTGGTTTCCTAAATGTGCTTCCCATTAAAGTTAAACAGCTAAATATACATATGAGAACCATTTTACTTACCAAGGGATTTCTATTCTGTGCATCCACGCCTGGGATTTATCCAACAAAGCCAGGCGGGTGACGCTAACTTACAATAAGAAATATATTGTTGTTCTTTGTACACCCCCAGCCTGTTGACTGGACAGTAAAAGACTCGGAAGACTGATGAGGTCAACCCTCTGATTACTCTGCTATTACCATGTTCCTTTTGGGCACATTTGTATGCAGTGCACTTGATCAGCTCCCTGTCTGCTTTACAGGCAATTTCAAAAGGCTGATTCCAAGTCAAATTCAGGTGCTTATACTAAATTGAATAAAAAAAAAAAAAAAAACAATCCCTCAAATTTATTAGGTACCCAGCCAATTTTACTTGCATCTAGTTTTAAATTCTTCATTTAGTTTGGTATAACAGTAATATAAATATAATATGAAGGTTTTTCATCGGCAACATCTCTGCTCGGAGATGCTTTCATGGTGTAGGTAGAATATGATTATATCCAGACAACAGTGGGACTGTTCTGGCATTGACAGTGTATAGCTATAAATGGACCGCTGGCACTGGTTTTATGTTCTCAGCCAGTTTATTTTTCATGGTGCCATTCAAACCCCTTGTAACATGAATGCTGGAAAGTTTTCTTTGCAGTTCCAGTTGAAAGAGGGGAAAGAAATCCTTCACGATGCCGCTAGCCTTCCTTCCAGCAGTTTGCCTGATGTTCCCACATGCGACAGGTTGTCCCTTGGTTCCCGAAATAGTCAATTTTTGATTCGGGCCAGATGGGAGTGAGGAAAGGGGCCAGAAGCATAATCATTGACCCGGCTGTGTCAGGCTCTCACCACGGGGATTTAGGGGCTCACAGAGCGTGAAATGGCATAGCAAGGGTGTGCATTGCATGTTCCCTGGTTCTGGCTCTGTATACAGAAGAGAGATTGGGTTTTCCTGTATTTACAGTGCTGTGGTGGATGGGTGGAGGCAAATGCCCCTCAGCTATTGCTGTCCTCAAATGTGGTCTCCCTACTTGCTAGTCACATCCTGCTTCTCTCTATAAAAATCACTTTCTTTCCAGACTGACCCCCCCTTCTCTTTTTTTTCTTGGTAATTCTTTGTCATTTTTATTTCTTCAGACTTGGCCCCTGGCACCGGCTGGTTAGCGGGTGTGAGTGTGTATGGGGGAGATCGTTCACAGCAGCACACATCTGGAAGCGTTCTATCCTCAGCTGCCAGGCGGGGGTGTCCAGAAAGTCATGGAAACATTCTGCAGATCCTTTGGGTATCGGGGTTCATTTAGAAAACCTCTCTGCATTCTCCCAGCTTTGTGTTTTGTCTTCTGTCCTTCTCTCCTTCTTCCATTGTGAGTCCATTGGTTTGTGTACAGACCTCCGCCTGTCCTTGAGTTTCTTCTGCAAGTCTTTTGTGCCCTTGAGCCTACAGCCTCGTCCTTAGTCTCTAAACCCTTCTTGGGCTGATCTTTAGCCTGTGTGCTGTGTGGGAATTTCTCATTTGGGCCCAGAGGGTGTGAGAGGACTATGCCTGGACCACACATGCTTTCCAACAGAGCCACACTGTATTTCTGCTGCAAGGAGCCACGGCGTCCTTCTTCTGTATGTTTACTATGCTTTTCTGAGGGATATTTTGAAGATGTCTCTTTAGTTGCCTTGCAGACCATTCTTCTTGGAGTAAAGTCCAGACTAAAACAGACATGAAGCAGCTTCATTTATTTTCTACAAACTTGGGTTTACACCCAGGTCTAGGTAACCTACAGTTCAGTTTGTCTATTTTAATGGCTGGTGGAGGGAAAAGGTTACCTTTGCGCTGGTAGCTCATAAGGTACAGGGGCCACCATTGCATTGGTAAAAGAAAAAGGCCTACCAATATGTTAGCTGGTGCTGGCGTTTCCAGTTCCATGCAACTTCAAGAGCACTTCTCCCCAAAGTGAGAAAAATACCCCTTTTGGATAGTTGTGAGGGAGATCCACTCTTACATTCTGAATTTCTCATTATGTTTCTGTTGCACAGACAAATAGAGATGCCAAATCTCCCAAGCTGGATCATAGACCACAATAATCCTCTCGTCCAGAACTCATTTGATGTAAATCTTCTGGAGAAAGGCTTCACTGGAGCTAGCACATCCAACTACTAGTTGTCAGTTAGCACATCTTACTTTTTGTAATATGGCATTCTTTTCTTTCTGTAATACAAGTCTTCTATTCCAAAATGTAAAGTCCTCCAAAATTTGATTTGCTGAAAAGAACTCTCAACACCCGTCCCGGATGCTTGCTGACCGAGTGTAGCAGATGCGTAGAGATTGTTATCTTTATCCCAAAGTAATTGGTTTTCATAAAATGCGGACGGCCCAATACGCACATCTGTTTCCCTGCATTGCTGCCTTGTTTTTAGAACCTTTTAGACTTTTGGAGTATGATGTGTAGCAGCTCATACCTTGACGGAATCCACGCACTTATCTCTGTCCCCTTCACTAGTGCACACAGCTGTGCTCGGCATCAGATATGAAAATCCTGGAGGACAATGCGTAAGGCCCTGTGAAATGAAGCGTCGGCTTAGACCAGCCTTTGCTGTGTTTGCTCAGGAAGCCATGAAGATGGACAGGTTGTCTCTGTTTTTACGAACCGGACAGTTTCCAAAAACATTTTGTATACCATCTAAATCAAAATCTTCCGGGAGGTGACTGCTGAATATCTTTGGACATCTGCAGAGTGAGATGCTGATATGTATTTTTTTTGAAGCTGAAGTCCTGGCAGATTGAAACTAATTGTGCATTCATTTATTAAAGTGACCCTGTCATTTAGTCTTACAATTTAAGTCATACCTGGTAAAGAAGCACATAATTACCAACTGTTCCTACTTGCTGCATTGAGTCTAAAGAGAAACCAATACATTCAGGAGTGTTGATGTCCTTGGTCCTCCTTCTGACCTTCTCACCCTTGAATGAGGAACGGTCAGAAGTTGGAACCATTAGACACTACTTGGGAACCTGGGAGATGGGGGGGTATTTTTATTGATGTCTTGGCATTTGTTCATTTTGTAACCCCTGTACAGCAAAGACCAAGAAAGGAGAAGCAGCACTAGAAGCCAATGCTTTGCATTACATGCAGAGCCACAGACACAAGTTGTCCAAAGACAAGTTGTCTTCTCCTTACCTTTCCAATCACAGGCAGGAGGTGACTGGGCTGTATTGCATTTTTGCAGTGGGGAAACTTGGGTCATGCTGGATGTGCTGTGATTTTCCTGAATTTTTATTCACTCGTGTATTAAGCTGTTTTTGGGGATGTTCATCTTGCAGAAGATGCCAAAGTAGTTTAGTGCAGATTCATGTACAACTAAATGGTATGAAAATGTTACTTTTGTATTTTCTATTCTTCATTTATAATCCAGCAGCTCTGTACAGAATCGGCACTATTCATATTGCCTCCAGCCATTCTTTGTATTGTATGACCCCCTTCTTTCCTCTCGCTCTCTGCAGACCTCACATTGTGTGTTTCCATGAAGGGAGACAAATAGCTTTCATTCCAAGAGGGTTTTACTCTTCCATATTTGGGACTCTTGTTTAAAACTTCTTCCAGTATAGTCCTGCCATGTGTGACCATCAAGCTGAGGAGCACAAGACTGGTAGGCTATATGGAAATGCCGATGCCGACAGTGAGCTATTCCAACTGCATAAACAGATCTGTGCAAGTTCAGTTTTGCCAGCTTTGTTAACTATTCATTGGAACACCATGGCTCCTTAATGCATTTTATTCTGACAGTTACGAGCAAGTTGTCTACACCAGGCTGCAGTTCTTGGTTTTGAATTATGTTTCACCTGGACTGTTTGGGTTTTGTTTTATCCCCTTAGCAATACTGTTGAGATCTATAAATACCAGATGATCCAAAATTTGCTCCCTTGGAGTTTTAAATGACCTTATGAAGGTGAAGACTCTTTTCTGTTCCCCCATGACTGTGCCCCGGGGTACAAAGCAAATTACCTAAAGTTATCCAAAACTTTCTAAGGATTTGGAAAACGAAAAAAAATTGTAAACGAAAAAAAATTGTTTGAAAACATCAAATGTTACATCTAATCATTAAAGTAGACCAAAAAAAACTGAAGACAAGGTGATGACAATTATTTGGCAATAATTTTGGGTGTTTTTTATTTTTTTTTACATGTACACTACTTATAATTATATCCAGGAATGGCTACTTTAATAAATATTTTTGGGGTCTATGATCAACCCTTTTACTTGTCTAAATAACCATAGGTTAGGGAGAAATGGCTATAGCATTTGGTTCCTCCAGTCCTGTTTTCTTGCGGCTGTGTTTCATCCATGACCACCATCACGTTGTGGCTTGTAGTATATGGGAATGGGGAATGGGTTTTCGACTGCACACAGGAGAACTAGTCTATGAAATGAAAACAGTAGACTTGCATTTTGTGGGGGTCCTTTTTTTTTTTTTTTGCTTATTTTCCTCTTGCCACTAATAATCCCCATTCCACAGCCTTACTGTTTTTTCGCCTAGAGCCTTCCGATGCTTTTTTTCATTTCTTTTCTTTCTCCAAACCCCATGATCCCCCTTCCCAGACTGGGAGAGAGGTTTAATTTCCTGTGTGGGGGGAATCCTGCAGAGATTGGGAGGAGACACTACGGTTAACCCTTGTTGGGCTTCATTATTGGACTGCTGTCTGCCTTCAGTGCAACGGGGACAAGAGGTTGATTCCCTAAGATGGTTAGGTACGGCCATCTGCCACATTTACTGGTCATTGTGTATGTTTATTACACTTGTGTGTGGCTAACATAGCAAAACAAATGTGGTCGTTGCATTACTGCAGTACAAGCATAGCATTGTACAAGCACACCAAAATTGATTAAATTCCCATATAGGAACCAAAGTTTCAAATGGAAAATATGAGATTTTTTTGGAAAATAATCCTCTTGGAGTGCAAATTTAGTGTTAGAACTGCAAAAGAAAATTGGAGAGCCTTTTTTTCAAAAGAATACACAGATTGTTCGACCAATGAAGAAAGTGTAGGGTGCATGTAAAGTATGGGGAGCACTAGACACAGCCCCTGATCCCACCATATAAACCATTACTTGGACCTCATGTAGAGCACGGAGGTGCAGTCCATAATATGCAGTTAATTTTGGAACAAAACCCATTAGAACCAAGTTCCCATTCGTTGCTGAAGGTTTCCAATGCCCAAATGTTCTGCAGTGTTAGTTCCATGGCAGAGCAAGCCTGGGTTAGCACCAAGTGCAGTAACAAAGATGCCCTGTAAGAAATACTAATCCCCAACAGGAAGAAGGCAATCCAGATTCCTGAATATGGGGCTTTGTATACAGAGTTCATTTATGGAGATCTCCAAATATATTGAGACAGCAGCCCACAGATGGGTAGCAAAAATAGTAAAAAAAAAAAGTTTGATGGATAACATATAAGGAGAAACCAAAAAGAACATCTATGAACATAATGGAGGGAAAAAAGTAGGAACATGACTAAAACCTTGTATACCTAATGGGTGTGAATAGGGTTCAGGATGACGGTTAATATGAAAACATTGGATTTGACCTCATACTACTGGGAGGAAATTGTAAAACCTTGGAAAGTGTTTTATTGAAATGGTAGTGAGCACTTGGAAGAAGAAAGAGGTAGGCATTTGGTAACCTGTAAGTGAATTAAACATTTTTGGGATATCCAGAAGTATATACTTAGACAAAAAGGGACCCTTTTGGTATTTTTTTTTCTGCCGCTGGTCTTCAACGGCATTGCCATTTTTCCATGCAAGTCCAAAGTGTGGTGGTTTGATGTTTCTGGAGTTGAATAAGGGGCTGTTTGTGTGTGTATTTCTTTGGACGTGAAGTGTGTAGAGTCCCTGCCCCGGCTTATTTATGGCACACATAAAAGGGGCACTTACTTGCACCACGTCTGCTCTAACCAGGTGCATAAAGCACCCCGTTCTTTTGAGGCTTCCTCAGCTGTCCGTGCAAATTCTCACTCATACATGTGTGGCCGAAGGGCCTCGTAACCACACAACTTGTGTGAGCACATACTGTGCCTCTCCAGTTGGACATCCAGTGAAGCGTTAAACCACCTTTCCAGAAACGTTTCAGCAGGAAACCTGCTCCATGTCTGTCATCCTGGAGTGAAAATACACAGGTTTATGGAACCGAAACAAATGGTTTTACTTATTGCTGCTAAAAGTGCACCAGAAAAATTCCTTTGCTGGAGACCTGCTCTAAAGTTAACAAGACATCATGGACATTTCAGAATAATTCATTTTAATATGTCCAAATGTCATTTTGATGAATTAATTGCACATTTCTATTCAAGAGTATCCAAAAAATCAGTTTAGAAAGTAACATTCATGGCCAAAGTTTAGCAGGTAATTTGATTTTGCTGATGTTGGTAAAAAAAAATTACCAATGCACAATAAAAAAAAAATTGTGACCCCTATGTAGGCTTAGATTTACAGCACAACTCTTGAAGGCGTGCTTTATCCTCCGTCCATCAGACCTCTCTATACACCTCAATGAAAAATAGGTTTCATTGCGTTTAACCAACCAACCACTGAGCCACCATGTGAGGCAATCACATCCTATATGTGCTCGGCTCCTTGTAAATGGTATAAAATGCTAGATTCATCAGGGTGCTTGAATTCTTTTCTTTCTAGGCCAATGGTGAGATCACCGTCTATGCTCTGTGTGTAAAATGAGCCTTTAGGCATGGCCATGCCACATCAAGGTGTATCTGCAGTAGCATTTTGCCTCAGTGGTGCCCCTTAGGACTTCACACCACGAGTGTTGCACTTTGTAAGATGTCTGAGCACGTGGCAATGGACTTTTAATGTGTGTTGGGGTTCAGTTAACATGAGTGACAATGTACGTTTTGTAGTGTGCTGCAACGCTTTGTGTTTGCAGCTCATTGCAGAGCAGATTGGAGCAGCACTTTGAATCTCCTGTATGATGCAACTTGATGGGCCCTTTGTGCGATGGCATGTTCAGTTACTTTTATCTTCCATACCAATATGAAGAATATTGTTTTGGAGGAGGCAGTGTGCATTCTAGTCAGTTGTCCTCCTTCTGAAACCTTTCATGAGCTTGTTGAATGCACGCACAATTAAAATCTGCTTCTATAATGACCCTATTCTTGACTTTGCCCAAAGTGTTGCTCTGAATGAACATAAAATACAAGCGCAATGAAATCTACCACAGGATAAATGGCTGGCTTTATTGTCAGGGTGGCTTAGACACTTGCTTTAATATATCTTTTGATGTGAGCAAGCATGTTCTTCTCACTATTAGAAATGTCTGTGCTCTTCCCAGGCCTGCAGGCACAGAGGGATGGTCTCATTCTGGAGAGATGATTTCTCTTCCTCCTCCTAATCCAATGACAAGCCCCAACATCTGTATTGGAGTCTGTCAGATAATCATAATTGCTGGTGGAGTCATTCATCTTTCACTTTTGGCTACGTTCTGTGATGCAGATTATTGTATCAAATGTAGTCAGTTCAGGGATGGAACAAAACAACGTGGCAGCATGATTGAGATACATACATGTTAAAGTACAAGTAAACCCGATTTGCATGACATTTTGTTTGCTTGTACAATTCGTATCATAAACAATTGTCAATTAGTTAGGTGAACCCCCCCCCCCTCCTTTGTTGCCTCTCCGTCTTGCCACATTGCAGCCATTTACACATCCAACAAATGGCTGCATGGCATTTCTCTGAGCTTTAAAGACCATGCCTGTGTAATATGTATTGTATGCCCATTCTGCAGCGTGAGCTCAATTGGGAGCTGGGGACAGAGAACTTTCACCCTGTAACAGCAACTTCCTGAACAAATACCTTCATGGCAGGATTTCTAGGTATAGGTGGCAGTTGGCAACCTTTAGTTTTTGCACAGCGTGTACATGTCCATGAGTTTTTACAATAGTCGCCCCTTTGCCTTCCATGCTGTATGTCATCTAGGGAAATTGTAGGATCAGTAAGTTTGTTATGTTGCATTCCTGCAATCTGTTACCTTTTTGCTTCATGTGCATTTGTTTTATTTTATTTACAGCTACATCCAATGGAACTCTTTCTGGCCTGGAGAACCGAGAAGGTGGTGTGTGCCAGACACGTTCCATGAAAATAATCATGAAAGTTGGGCAAGGTACGTAATATGAATGCAATTTATTAATGTGACTATTTTCTTTGAAGTGGCAAATAAAATTGTTAATGTTGAACTAGTTACTGTTAGATTTATTGTGCACACTAAAAAATCAAGGTTGTCGTCCCAGCCGTAACAAATGTTAAGCTCACTTTCCTTACATTCTGTCTTCTGGTCAGCTTGCCTTCCTGGCTTGCTTCATTGAGAAGCCCAGGGAACACTTAGGCAACTAAAATCCTGATGCAATACCTATAAATGTTGGCCCTCGCTTACATTCCCCTCCTATTGTGTCCTACTATCCCCCCCCCCCCACCTCCTAGATTGCAAGCTCTTCGGGACAGGGACCTCTCCTCCCCGTTTGTCACTGTTTGTATCTGTCCATTGGCAATTCCTATTTAATGTTCAGTGCTGTGTAATGTGTTGGTGCTAAATTATTATTATTAAACAGAATTTATATAGAGCCAACATATTGCGCTGTACATTAAATAGGGTTTTATTAATAATAATAATTCAGTTAAAAGGGGAGCAGATCTTGAATTTTCATGCAACATTCTCATGTGTCTGTGAATTCATCCTGCTCTATTAGAGGAAACATCAAGGAGAAATCAACACCTATCCAATGTTAGCATGGGTCCCAAGCAATACCCAGCTATAGGGGTAAGGACATGCTTTCCGCTTCCCCATAATGCAACATTTTGTGCCCACTCAGTGGTTTGCTGTATCTAAATGCTGCCATTTGACAAGGATTAGCCTATTGAACTTTTGGAAAATAAACTTTGCCAATGTCAAGCACCCTGCATTTGGATCTGGGTAATGGGAAGAAGAGGGTAATGTGAGTGCATCATGATGAGGAAGGATCCTTTAAATCCCTTATGGACTTGCCCAAACTTTCCTGCACATACGTTATGGAACACAGTTAGCAGGACATAAATTGCAGCTTCCAGGGCCAACAGATCTAATTTATTGAAAGCCTTGCAGAGGGGGAGCTACAATATGTCATCCATTGGTAAAAGTGTTGATTGCTCTTTAAACTTTTGGAAAAGATGCCACTCATATGACAACGGTTGTCAGGTGTTGCAATAGTCTAAAGTAAATGTCTCCTTTTCTCTAGACCCCAACGCAGCATCGCCAGATCAAGGGTCTACAAACCGGCCTAGGGATACAGATAATACTGGAAAGCTGGTGACACCTGGCCCATGGAACAAAGTGGAGGATGGAGGGGATCCTGGAAAGCCAGGTAAGACTTGCGTCAGCATCTGAATAACCATTATGGACTGGAATGTTTCACTTAAAGCAGAACTCTAATTGTAAGTTGTATGTACTTCTGTTCAGAATGCTAAATGTGTTGGGTTTTTTTTTCTTTTAGATACTGTGAATCAGTCAGGTAATCCCTCTGGAGGAGGAGTTGAAGGCTTCTTCAGCTCGAAGATTGCCGTATTCGCCGCCATTGGTGCCGGATGCGTCATCTTCATCCTCATCATAATCTTCCTGATCGTCTTGCTTATCAAGATCCGCAAACGCCACCGCAAACACACGCAGCAGAGGGCTGCCGCCCTGTCACTCAGCACGTTGGCCAGTCCCAAGTGCAGCGGAAACGCTGGCACCGAGCCCAGCGACATCATCATCCCGCTGCGGACTACAGAGAACAATTACTGCCCGCATTATGAGAAGGTGAGCGGGGACTACGGACACCCGGTGTACATTGTTCAGGAGATGCCACCTCAAAGTCCTGCAAACATTTACTACAAGGTCTGAGGAGGACGATGGTGACTCATATTGCTCCCCCCCAACTTGGGATGGTTGTTCTGGCACCAGGAGCACAGGCCAAAGGTCACTCTACATAAAGGGACTCTGGGAGACGGAGCAATAAGACTAATTTTTTTTTCCCTATGTTAGGTATTTTTTTTATATAGAATGCCCCATTGTTCTGCTCCCTTTTTATTGTCCAGGGGGAAAGGCGGATCGGATCTGCTCCTGTCTGCTCTTTGCACACCTGCGGCAGTTACCCTTTACTTGACTTAGAAGGGACAGCATGGATTCTGTCTACCACAATGTGTCTTGTGGGGGGACTTGATAATGCAGGTAGCATAGATGACTTTGATCAATTATTCAGCAGACTGGTGATCTGTACTGGCTGGGAAGAAGCTCGGCAACCCGATGTGGGTTTGGTTCACTGGTTTCGTGTGCACTGTACCCTATTGTCTTGGGCTTGCGTTGAGATTAGAAAATGGTGGGCATACCTGGACTCTGATAATGTGGACTATACCTTGTGTATCTTCCGTGTAGAGCCAAGGTCAATCCTGCCCACATAAAACCCACGCTGGCTGAGCCATAGTGCAAGCAACGACTCCAACCATTCATGCACCGGTACACACCACGCATACTACCTGTGTATGCATATGCACTTAATTGCACACTCCTTCCATTAGACTGCGTCTCACCCTTTGCTGCCCGTTTGGTTAAAATGTGATGGAGCTAGAGCTTTATGTGGTTTGTAAAGACCAAGTGGAAGAAACCACCAGTTCTACATGTTGCCAGCTGCCATCGTCTAACCCAGCACGAATGCTACACAGGATTTTGTTGTCACACGTTGTATACCTTTGATGCAAAGTCCTTTATAGTTTTCTGGACATGTCTTATGGAGTTTCTATGACTTTCCAAGATTTTGTCCTGTGTTGCCATGGTTGTACCAATTTCCACAATGTTTTTGATTGATAATCATACAAGTAGAGTGCTGGACCCAAAACGGGACATATAAGACATTTAATTCAGGTTTTAGAGGCAGTTCTCTTTCAACAGGGGTGTCCTTGTGTCTCCTTAAATATCTGAAGATGGTGGTGAGAAGTAGGAACATGTCAATGGTATGCAAATCATCCTTCATTGGGGGTCCATCAGCCAGTAAAATGAAGAAGAAATCTCAAATCCCGCTCAGCAATTCTCCTCCATGGTACTGGCTGTTAGAAGCCCTGATGAAGGGAAGGATAAGTAGTGCAGATTGCCTAGACTCACATTGGCTTTCTCTTCCTTCATGCACTGTTTATAAAAAGTAAACTAATATGCAGCTGTGTACCCAATGACAGGTGGTATGTCTCCTTGTTTCTTCATTCGGACCTTGGCGCAGACAATAGCACCTGGTGACCTAAACCTCTGTGTATTCCAGCATTACTGATGAGATTCCTCTTCAGTTCTGTAAGAATTTGTGATATAAGGCCATGTGTATCAGCACGCTTTATATACATCGGGGAAGAAAACTGCTTTGCTTGAACAGTCTAACAGAATGTTTTGTACATTTTGTGTTCACTTTTTCACAAGCATTGAAAATGTGTGCAGAGCCAGCTTGCCATTAGCACAATCTTGTGTCAGTGGTGCTGGCAGCAGCCCAACTGATGCACATGGAGGTGCTAGGTAAAAGTAGTGATAAGGACAGCGATTTCCAAATGTGGTCACTTTGTGTATCATCATTGCTTATACTTAAGCCCGAGAATCTGCGATCCAGCATTGACCCTAGTCCAATTGCATTGTGTGCCAGCCCTTTGGAACCTTCCAGGCAATGTCAAATATACCAGTCTGTTTCCATCAGCATGTGCTGTCAAAAAGCAAACATCTTAATAAAGTGTAGCTCTGTGCCGAATAATAAAGCAACAACACAGTTCATTGCTTTAAAAATTTAGAAAAATACCTTTTGATTTTGATTGTGAGATCCTAATGCACCTGGACTGAGATAGCGATACAGCCTTTGCTTCAGGAAAATCCCAAGCAGCATTTTCCCCTGCAGTGCTCCAAAATACCTCCAGCCTATGCTATGAGTATGAGAGGGGGAGATATTTTGCAATCTTGCAGCGCTAACAACAATGAAAATTAGATCTTGGTGAATTTTTGGCAGATCAACAGGTATTTTTCTATATATGCAGCATTTTTAAAGCAATAAATAGTAGGGATATCTGCTTCTATTGCACAGATGGACCGAGTTTTGAATATTATTATTATTTTGGCCAGACATACACTTTGAATTGCTCAATGCAGTCTAATGTGAAACTTATGTACATGCGGTTCACACATGAAAACCTTTATGCAAACGACTCGCCACCCGCACTTGCACTCTGCAGATCGTCCCATAAGTACACCAATATGTATCATTCACGTTCATGGCGTCTGTGCCTTTATAGACACAGGCCCTATAACCGCAGGTTGTCCTGTGTTCTTTCATCTCCCATGTCTACCACTGTCTATATAAGCAGACATTCCTGTCTCCTCATCCCATCCCCATCTCCCCCGCACCACTTTGCTTTTGTTTGATAATATCACCTACCACATTTAACCCATTTTATGTTAAACCTTCCATCTGAAGGGCCCCTCGAAGACAGGCGAGGCATGGCACCCCTATTCCTTTGCTTGTTTTATTAGCTTTTTTTTTTCACGCTATTTTGATTTTTCAAGTGCTACACAAAAGCACATGCATATGCTTGTTCACTCCTCTGCACTTAAACACACCCTGTTGTAAATCCTGTTGTGGAAGTGTTTCCTATACGCTTGCCTGAGCACAACAGCCGAGTTGGGACATGTGCTGCACATCTGACTTTTACCTCCATTATAACCAGGAGGATGTGACACGAGCTAGAGATCAGGAAGGGTTATATACCTGGCACGCTACAGTTGGCATATTTAGATTTTTAAGGGTAAGAGACGTAGGCCAAGGTTGTGAGGCCACTAGACATTTTTTGTGGCACTGTTGGTTTCCAAAAATACTGCATAAAGTCCTGGGTTTGCTGTGTACCTCTCACCCCTGACTACCTGCCTTGCTTTTGGCACCACCGGTGCTTCTTCTTTCCTTGGGCAGTTCCTGTGCCCAGTTTTACATTCTATGCAGAATTGGATCCGGTGTCCCTTTTTTTTTGTATTGAGGCAGATTAAGGGCTTCTGTGCTTTAAAGCAGCAGCTGTCTGTCTGCTGGAGAAGGGTCTATGAGACGTGGAGTCTCATGTGACCAGGGAAAAATAAAAAGGCCTTAAAATAGAATTTTAAAAAGCACCACACACTCAACCCCTCCGCCCCATGTTCACATCAAGCACCGATGGATGCTGGAGTTTTTAATTTTAACCATAGCGCGCAGGGGCTGCTCTTTTTGTTTTTTCTTAGAAGAGGCCAAAATGTTTTTAAGCACATGGTCTGTCGACGAGTATTCCTTTACCGGCACTCTTCTTTTTACCTCCTCTGTAAATATAGTGTATTCTACAACACAGACTCATTTTCTTCTTCTTTTATGGGCTGCTGCAGAGTTACCCAGGATAGGAGAAGCCGGGATCCTAAATAAGATTTGATTTGCGGAATACTATTGGATATTCTGCAGTTCCCAAACCAGATTGTAGTCTAGGTGAATGGAGCAGAATCCCGTAAGATGCTGTTCCGCTGTAGAATGGGCAATCAGCAGAATGCTATGAAATATTGTTCTGCCGACCCTGAACCGGCTCATAGCTGAGGCGGATGAAATTTCTCTGCACAATATTATAGCAACGTCTTTTTGTCATATGTTTGCTTCCTTTTATTTTATCCCCGTAAATTCAGGCCCCGAGCAACATTGTACATAATTGTGAAAAAAAAAAAAGGTGAACTTAAATTTATTAGCACCTTTCTTTCAATTTTCTTCAAATTATAAAAGATTTTTTCCTTCTGTATCTTCAGAGAATTAACTTTGATATTTTTTTGTAAATAATGTGTTTTTTGAACAAATACTGTAAAACTGTTTTTTGTATAAACTCCAAATTTATTTTCATTTGTTTTTATTAGTCGAAATAGATTTTTTTTTTAACATAATCCCACGCATATCTATTCAGACGTGAATCGAATGACGCACCCTAAAAATGTATTCACAGGATATGAAGCAGGCTTCAATGTAAAGGCGGTAGCAGAGGAAATGACTGTTGTATGTTATTATATATTTGCATAAGATGGGGATTTTAGATATTCTGATAATTGGGCTTAGACCGCCTATGTCACTAGTGGCCGGGGCAGACCAACCATAGGGGCAAACAAGGTTTTTTACCTGCTGTGTTTTATGGTTGTGTGACCAGTGATTGGGAACCTTTTACATACTAAGAAAAGTTTCAAAATCTGGTATTTTCTCCTTAATTTCCAGACCTACTCCCCTTTTTTTTTTTTTTACCATACCCATTGTAAGAAAGAGACTGGGCAAAGGTGGGGCACTCAAAAGCAGTCTACCTGATGGGATTCCAGTTGGGGTAATCCATGGTTAAATTGGGGAAAACCATTTATTTGTAAAGCGACTCTATTGCCATGCAATTTGAAGATGCTGCCTGTAAAAGATGTCCTATTGGTTCAAATTTCACCACCCATGTTGGCTTTTGCCGAATTTTTGCCGAAAAATCTTTGCTAACAAAAACTGGTCTCCGTGCATGCTTTGGTCACTTTAGGACACGGTTTGGATTGGGTAGGTGCTTGGTCGCCTGTACCATGCTGTGGTTGCATTTGCTGGTCACCATTAGAATGCATCGGATACTAAAGAATATTCAAGAGAGCAGATTTGCAATGCTGGCAGCAGGGTGGATAACTACATTTTCTTTTACATGCAGCATTTTTCATTTTGTGTCTGTTGTGTTGAATGGTTCAATGTTTGAGACCTTCCGGACGTGAGGCTTTCACCATGACTGCTCATTCAACTTGGACACAAAACCTGCCAGACACACCAGAAGGGGTCATGTATGACATTTGGGCACATGGTAGTCTTGCATTTTGGTCTTTGCATGTTCTGCCTCTTCTCAGGTGAAACCCCCACTGCACACCGCACCATACATTTATCCCAGGTGGTGTCTTGTGTTTGTGACTGTTTTGCACAAAAGCTCTTACATCATTGGCTTTTTATTCCCATTTCCTTTAATGAAACACAAATTAATTTGCACTGTGTCACAGATCAGTGTTCTGATTGTACTAAAAAAAGGAAACATCGGGGTGTGCCTGGGTGAAGAAGCTATTTGACAAATGTGCAACATGGCACACACAACCAAGAGATTCAGATATATCCAGAATTACATGATGATATTCCACCTGACTCCTTTGACTCTCTGTAGTTCTGTTGTATAATGCCTTGTTTGCCCTCAGATTTACTCCAGCTTCAGCCTACACATTGGATCTGCCGCAGGCTCTCCATGTTGGGTCAATTTTGTAATTTTGAGAAGATTGTGTTAATGATTAAAGGAAAGTAGTTCTAGCAGACTGTAATGCATATAAAGTCTGGAAGAAATTGAGTTTATGATTCTAGTCAATAACCATTAACTGCCTGATTTCTAGAATTAATAAAAGCTAACTAAGTATAATAAATGACAGCTTTGTAAGAATGAGAGGACGTATCCTTGGATTATGGAAAAACTTGGGCTGCAGCTCCCGCCCAGGTTTCCTTATGTGTGTGTATATGTGCATATGTTGCTATAAAAGGGTGAACACCGGGTTAGGATCTAGTAAGGTGTCCTGATTTGCTGCATCTTTTAGGCAAAGGAGGGTGTCCAGCTTCCCAGAATCCATTAGTCCCCCTGCTGTCCTATAACCTCTTGACTCCTTTCAGCTTTGCCCAATAGAACACCATTAAAATGAGTAGGGTAAACACTTTTTTATATATATTTTATTTTTGTTTTACATTTGGACTGTGCCTTTTAGACCCCGAATTCTCGGACGGAGCTTCTGGCTCCAACCTGCTATGCACGCCATTTCATGTCCGAGGCCTCTCCGTCGGGATGCTTGTCTCATATCGCCTGGCGCGAGAGGCGGGGTTCGATTCCATCGTTTTTAGGGAAGAGATTTTTGTGCACACATTGAGTTTTCACTGTAAGCCACATATTCCAATAACGCCTCTGTTTTGTTCATCATTCCTCAGGCACTTTGTAATATTTTATTTCTTCTTTTTGTTTTTAATTCTTGACTTACCACTATACTTTGTTTCCTGTTTGAATACATTTGCCCTACAGCTCTGCAGTTTAAACTTCACCCCATGTCCATGTTTAATGCCTGGAACTCCAGTTCCCTGGAGCTATGTTGGAGTCCTGATATATTGTTAAATAAAATTTTTTTCCTATGGAAATGAGCTTGTGTTTTGTTTATTTGCGATACCAGTACTCTTTAAGACCATCACACCTACTTCATGGCCATGGGGACTTCCCTCTAAATGTCCAGGTGTCCTCAGTACTAGCAATGCTACATCATACAAAGATATTGCAGACAATAGTGCTCTTCCAGCCTTGTGGTCACAGTTTGGTGAAGACCCTTTTCTGTTCCCCCATGACTGTGCCCTGGGGTACAAAGCCAGCTCCATAAAGACATGGGGTCACCAGTTTGGTGTGGAGGAACTTGAGTGTCCTGCACAGATCCTGACCTAAACCCTACTGAGCACCTTTGGGATGAATTGGGATGGTGAGCCAGGTCTTCTCATCCATCATCAGCACCTGACCTCACCAATGGGGGCAAATCCCCACCTTCAGTACCTGACCTCACCAATGGGGGCAAATCCTCACCATCAGCACCTGACCTCACAAATGGACACAAGTCCATCAGATGCCCCAAAAATATTGTAGAAAGCCTTACCAAAAAACAATGTTATAGGGGGTAAATCCAAATTAATGGCCGTAGGGGAAGGAGGGGCAACGTGTGAGGAGCTCGAATGTCCTGTGCAGAAACCTGACCTCAACGCTACTGAACTCTTTGGAAACCCTATACCCTTGGGATGAAATTAAATGGGCAGCTAGGTCTTCCCATCCATCAGTACCCAAACCACAAAGTCAACAAACTTTTTGCCATAAAGAGTATTTTGTATTTGTGCTCTTCCTAACTTTTGGTGGGTTGTGGAAGCAAAATCTTGACTGTTCTATTCCATGTGTTCGTAATGGATCAGGGAGGACTTTGCTACCCAGGTAAACAACGCATGCTTTACTAAGCATATGGGGCATTCTCCTTCCTCATTTTGTGCTTCAGATGTAAAACATTACATTTCTGTCCATGATATATTCTGTCCATATCTTCAGGTTTTGGACACAATATACACATTGGTGTCCTCTGTGACAGGTGGCTCATTGAAGATTGAGTTGTTTCCAGTCATCCCCAGCGGCTGTGTCCTTTCGGTAATATAATAAGAGTCATATCTTAGGAATGCATGTCAACAGACTCAAAAGAAGACAAAAGTACAAGTACCCCTTTAAGCAAAATGATGATGTACTCAGGCATGTGAAGGTACAGCAAAGCTGTAAACTAGACGTAGCTCAGAACTGGATGGAGAGCATAAACTGGCGTACCTGTTCATGGTCCTTACTAGCACAAGATACAAGGTCACAGAGAATAAAGGAGGAACTGAATAGTGTTGACCAGAGAAAGAATAAAGCTCAACTCCAGGGTGCAAGCAGGTGTTTAAACACAAGAAGTGTGTTTGTTCTTACTTGTATCTTGGTGTGTTTTGTGTAATTCAGATCTGTTCAATAGTCCATCATGTATCTTCCTGTAATACAGACCAGTCACTGCAGCTCGCTCTCCTTGTGCATAATGATTGGTCTTGTCAATGCCTCTTCCTGTAATATACCCCAGTCATTGCTACTTTCCCTTCTTGTGCAGGGTGACTGGTCTTGTCTTTGCCCCTTCCTATAATAGACTGCTCACTGCTGTTCTCTGTTCTTGTGCAGAGTGACTGGTCTTGTCTCCACCATTTGTTATGGTCAACTTTATGCACAGGGACAGTGCAGTATAATGATGACCCCTGGAGCCAATAAAAATACCTAGTACTTCCGTGTACCATGGAACATGTGACTCACTTAGGCACACAGCAGAGTTCCACAGGTAGTCCCTATCCCTGTATAAGCTTTGACTCTTTGAATTCTTATCCAGAATTATCCTTCATGGTGGCCAGAGAAAGGTCAGTGGCTTTTGCTGAGGTCAGCATTAATCTCCTGGGCGGCTCATTTCTGTATAGATTCATATGTGTAAAAGCGGTTCAATTTCTTTCATGAAAATTTATTTTACAGTATAATATATTAGTAGAAGTATAATATATATAAATTTTCAAACACAAACTCGTCAAAATATTACATTAAAAAAAAATTTAATAAACTTTGACATGATTTTGTTTTAAACTTTATTACACTCAATAAATACATTTTCATGAAAGACAATGTACTGCTTTTGAACATATAAATTCAGTGTATTGCATTTATTACAGTTGTTTTGTATTGAATGCAATACAAAATAATTTGAAATTCCCGCCTCTAGCGGCGGACCCACACACCGACATTGCTTTGTCCTGTACGGCCAAAACTTGGGATTCATGTTAGGTTGGCAACAACATTGTACTTGATATAATGTGCCAGTAATGGTGCCAACTGCCCAAACATATATTAGCAAGCAAAGTAAAAGCAAGTGATGACAACAGAAGGTAACAGTTTGCCTAATTCTCAAGAACATTACATTTTCTAACTGGAGCTTTTGGATGGCTTTTAATGATAAAAGGTGCAACTTTTCTGGACAAGGATCCTGTTTCTGTATTTTGTAACCCATCAGAAATTTATTCATGCAGACTCGTTAGGTTAAAAATTCAATATGCAGAATGGGCCGCACCTTGCCAGCTAACAGCAGCTCTGTACAGAAACCTCCTCGCTGTGCATTTGGAGTGCTGGATTTTTTTTCAGCAGCCTTTTGGAAAGAAGTCTTTAAATAACTTGCTATCCAACAGATGAAACAGTAAAAAGACAGGAATTTGCCTTGAATATAAATTAAGACTAATTAAACATAAACTGAAGATCTTTCCAGTCCTCATGCAGCAAAAATCAATTAACAGCAAGGACTGTGGCTTAATTGAATTAATCAGCAGTGAGTGGAGATCGATGTGGAGTCTGAAATGTGTATTTGGCAAGGGGGGTCTGGCTCATAATTCCCATCCACTTTGGGTTTATCTGTGGTCTCCTGTGTCTCAGCCTTCTGTGAATTCATTCTGCAGGATGATGACTTTTATGCATTAAATTCTTCTGCCTAATCCAGGTAGGACCAGTCAATAAGAAATTCAGGATTGAGGATCAAGATTTACTGGTAGGCAGCTACCATTAAGGTGTACAATAAGTGAATGCACCAAGATGCAAAGTCTGTACCAGGTCAGGAAGGACCATACCATGACAAACTCAGGATTGGGGATGATGATAATATATTGGTAGGTAGCTACCATTTGGATGTAGGAATGGGCCCAGAGGCAATGCATGAGCAGTAGGGACCTTTATTATTGTGGCCATCAGCCATCCAGAAGAATACATTCCAACCAAACACAAGGGAATGGACCAAGATGCAAAGTCTGTACCAGGCCAGGAAGGACCATATCATGACAAACTCAGGATTAGGGATGATGATAATATATTGGTAGGTAGCTACCATTAGGATGTACGTATGGGCCCGGAGGCAATTCATGAACAGTAGGGACTTTTATTTGCACCAAGCTAGGTAGGACCATATCATGAAGAAGAACTTGATGAACTTGATGAAAATATACTGGTAGGTAGCTACCATCAAATAAGTGAATGGGCCAACAGGAAATTGGTAAGCAGTAGGGACCTTTACAAATGGTCACTACCAGTCATCCTGAAAAGTACAGTTCCAACCATACAAGTGAATCAACCAAGATGCCATTCCTGAGCAGTAGGGTCCTTTTTCTGCAAAATCTGCACCAGGATAGGTAGGACTATACCATGAAGAACAACTTGGGTTCAGAGATGAAGATATATTGGTATGTAGCCACCGCTAAGGCTTATATCTTAATGATGACTTAATTAAAAATAAAGTTGCAATACAGTACCCCAACATAATGTAAACCTGTTCTTCCTCCCCTTTTTAAAATTCATGCAAATCCAATCATTAGGATCTCATAAAACCTTCAACACATCAATTTAAATCTGCAGCTTCCATATATATCATAGCTGGAGATCCCTGCATTGCTCAGGTGCTTCCTGTTATAGAGTGACAATACTCGATCTCCATCTCCAAGTTGTGTATCTATGTTGTCACCTTGTTGCACATACATCTGATGGAGACAACAAATGGCTATTCCCATGCACATTGTTGTCACTATCAGTTGTAGATTCTATCTAAAATACAGTATACATTCAATATGGCTCTTTTATTACTGATCTTCTTAGTTTACAGAAAGACAAAAAGAGTGACACACAAATCATTGACGATGGAGTCACCAAAGACAATTTCCTGCCTGTCTGTCAGATTAGGATTTCAATAAACTCGATTTGTGTGACAGCAGGAGAATGCCATAGACTTTCACACGGGTGAAGATCTGCAGCGATCATAACTTCCAATTTACAAGCTATGAATCATTGACATGATGAGCTCTCATGTGGCTCAACCTGAAGGAGGGGTTCTACCAGCTGCACAGCAATGATGGCTGTTACGAGGCTTATTTCAAGTGTAAATCCAGTGCAAGAAATCTACCCCATGCTTGAATAGGGAGATATTACTAATGTGCCGGTGCAGCTGAGCCGGTACCATTATGACTGCAGCACAAATAGAGTGAGATCTTCCTTACTGACTGCAGACCCAACATTGGGATGAATAGAAATGGGCAGCTTGATCTTCCCATCCATCAGTACCCAAACCACTGACTGCAGACTGCAGACCCACAGACCCCACACAATGGTTCAGGGGTTGGAGCTCAATAAAACACAAAAATTTGTGATCACAATATGGCTGGAGGTTTGTGGACACCTGGCCATTGCACATATATATATATATATATATATATATATATATATATATATATATATATGTGTGCTGAAGTGTGGCTGTCAATCAGATAAATACAAATTGTAATATTCTATCAATTCATAAATCAACACTAATACCCATATTTAATATAAATTAATTCACTTCAGCACCCCCTGGAGGTCCAGCGCAACTTGCCACATGCATTGAAAACTGTGTATTCCCAACAAGTAAATCTGATTTCTAGAAAGAAAACCAGGGCCCTGGAGATGGGATAATGTAAATTCAATCAGCACTCTCTATGGACAGGAATCTTACAAATGTTTGTGTTGTAACATTCCATATTTCCATCCATGGAGCGCGAGTTGAATATTTACACCGGGATGATCCATCTTTCGTCTTCTGGGTATAATAAAGTCCACATTTAAGCAAATAAATAAGCAACGCCTCTGACAGGTGAAACATCCCTTAATAATGATCTGCTTCCTGGCATGTGGGGGAGTAACAAATGACTGTTATATTAGCACATCCAGTTCATGTCAAACATGGATATGACCTAAACTGGACCTCGAAAATTTACCCCTTATGATGGCGTAGTTGTCACTTAACTGGATCCGTCCGATGATTGGAAGGCTTGGTTCAGCATTGCAGAATTTGGAAAAACCTGGATAGCCCCTGTAAGTAAATTCGTCAGCCAGTTACTACACCGATTTTAACCAGGAATTTATCTGCCGTCCATTAAGATTTGGGATGGGCAGGTGATTTTCCTGAAGTTCATTTTGCTTTGAAAGTCCTATTATTGTGAGCGGTGAAAATTCACTAATGTTCAAAAATTAAACATGCTAAGTTAATTGCAAAGGCCTTGAACATGTTTATATCACTGCAATTGCTGGGAGGGGGAACATGTCACAAGAGAAAAAAGCATGTAATCATTCTGGTTTTCTATTACTCATCAGTTCTTCTGTATACATGAGCAATTCGTTGTCCAATTTAACAGGAAAATATGGAGTGAAATTCCATCCAGCTTTGGACTGGGTTGCCATTGGCAGTTCAAAATGTATGCTACAATCAGAACAAATTCATAAAATTCATGAAATATTTCCTACAAATAGGTAGGCAGCGGGTATGGATTTAAGATTTAATATTAGGAAACAGTGGATCGGACTACTCAATGCCAATGAACCCTAACAGAAAAAGCCCAGACAAGCAAAGGTGGGTTCTGCTCTTTGGATGTCCACCTGAACCCCTCTCATGCTACATTTGACACCTGCAAAGGAATGGTGGCCAGCTCGACCCCAGGAATCCTCATCTGGAAAAATGCTCTTCTTGATGAAAAAAATATTCCATAAACCGCAGCAGGAAATGAGGCCCAATGTGTGTTCATAAACCTTGAGCAAAATCCCTTTGGGGACCTTCTCCACATATTTGCCTTTGGATGCTCTTGGAGTAAACAAAGCTGTGAGTTATGGTTCGAATTAAAAACTCCGCAGACAACGTAAGGATTAGTCATTATTGTTCTCGCGTTCAGGGAAGGTAACACTGAGCACCTGCTGAGATACAGCCAGCGGCAAAATCAGAAGTAGCTGCGAGCCATATGTGTCTTGTGAGCTACTGGCTGGGTACCAGCGCTGCATGGAGACACCTGAAAGACAAAATAGGCAACCAGAGAGATGCCATACAGCCAGTGAGACAGGAAGTGGCTGCTCAGAGGCTGTGAATCAGCTACAAGTATTTCATAACACATGGCAGATACACTTAATGCCATCTTCTGTATTATGTCAGCAGTATACGAAGTTGTGTTGTAGTTCACGGTGCTGATAGAACAAGTCACGTGTCCCTTTGTGTTATAAGACATTGGGTGGCATGCTGCCGCATCCAACTATCTGATCTGGTGCCAATGAGACCTCTGCTCTCTGACCCCGTTCCCTTCTTTTCGGAGTTTGCATCTATTATCTGCTCTATAATTGTACCGTTACCCTCCGCTACAGAGCCTCCCACTTCACTTGCATTCTCTCATACACGTTGGTCCTTTTGATGTGTCCCGTCACACACGGGTTCCATCCCCGCTCTCTTTTTTACATATCGCCATACAGGCCCAGCGTTTCACTCTCTATATTCCTCCCCCCAACCTTCACCTCAATATGGAAGTAAATAACTAGGATCACATCCACCAAATGTGAAAGAGTCTCTATGAAAATACATCATGTGATGTGAAATTTATGATCTGTATGGATTGTTAATAATAGTTCATCTTTAACTCAGTGGCTTACAAAGAATGAGGTGGGGGGTCATAGAATTAGCTGGGGGCGAGACTCTTACTATCAAACCATGGTCATTCATATACATCATGATCTGAAGGAAATCTGTAATCATGTGAGGGAACAAATTAAGGAGACAGAGGGGGCAACTTTGGTGTTTTTGGTGCTTTTACTTACAAATGGCCTAACAAAGATGTCCAATTGGCTTGATATTGTTAAAAAAATGTTTGGTCATATCTGTGTCATTTTTTTCCACTTGCCAAATTATCCACCACACCGAAAAAGCTTTCCATGTCTTGGTCCCTGCTCCTCCTCAGCCCTTCTCTTGTTATTAAAGGATGAAGTTGGTTGGGTTGAGGGCAGAAGGTGAGGACCAAGTAGGTGAGTGTTTTATAAGTCATCTATTGCCCACTTGGTCCAATTACCTGAACTAAATACAATCTGTGGTGTACGCTGCCTTCCGATTTTATAGGTTTTACAGGAATTTAATTTTATTGCCATATTTCAGTGGCCTTGTCATGCTTCCAACTGGTGGTTGGGGGGGGGGGGAGGTAAGGACCAAAGATGGTTTATAAGGTAGTGGGCATATGGAAATCTATTTCAGGACAGATTAAAAGAACATACTACTGCACAATAAAAGGTAAAATAAGAGGTCATGATCTTTCTCTTGAATGGAGGTTTTACTTTCCATCAGGATGATCTCCTCATGCCTTCAGAAATTAACAGGGAATGTCCATTTTTGACCAAAAGACACATTGGTCCACAGTGGCCTCCAATTTATAAGCCCCAATTCTTCTTTCTACAACCTCACACAGGTCTAGAGAACATCAAGGTTGAGTTAGGATTCATGATTGGTGGGGGCTATCATGAGAATCATCGGTGCTGTGATTATACGTAGCCAAATTCATTGCTACAAATCGAATTTCTGATTAGGGGAAATCTGCAGATCCCTTGCCCACTATTTCTGATTACCTGTGCTAAATTCCATCAGCGGAGTACACGGCCTTCTGTTTTTTTAGATTTTACAGGAATATCATTTTATTGCCATATTTCAGTGGCCTTGTCATGCTTTTAACTGGTGGTTGGCTTAGGGGCAGAAGGTAAAGACCAACTATGGCTTCTAAGTAAGACATATGGAAAGCAATTTCAGGACAGGCGAAGAGAATATACAACTGCACAATAAAAGTTTAGAGGTCATGATCTTTCTCTTGGAAGGAGACTGCACTTTCCATCTTGATGATCTCCCCATGTCTTTATGAATTAACATGGAATATCCATTTTTGGCCACGAGAGCCTACAGTGGCCTCAATTTACAGGCGTCAATTCTTCTTCCTACAACTTCACACATGTAAAGAATTTCAAGGTTGAGTTAAGGTTCATGAGTAGATGAGAGCCATCATGGGAGCCGTCGGTGCTGTGACTATACATATGGAAATATACTCAAGACATCCAACTTTTTGTATGAAACGGCCATCTGGTCTTTTTGCAGCCCAAAAAATTGTCGACTCGGTTTAATCCGCAGATCCATTGCCCACCTCGTCCGGTTACCTGCACTGGATACCATCTGTGGTGTAGGCTGCCTTCTGCATTCATAGGTTTTACAGGAATCTAATTTTATTACCATATTTAAGTGGCTTTGTCATGCTTTCAACTCCACAGGAAGTCTCCCTTTCATGCTTCCAACCGCCTCTTCTCTGTTGCCGTCCTATACGGGGAGCAGAGATGGAAAGTTGGGGGAGGGGGTCGTTGTGGATTTACCTGGGATGTCTCCCATAAAATTGAAAACCTGATGGATTTAATGGCTGTATTCCGAGGAGGGGGAAAAATGTTCCCAGCTTCCAGAGCCCAGCGAGGGGGCACCACCATTACTATGGCTTTTACGAGCCCCTCGTTACTGACAGCAGCTGAGAGAATGGTTGAAATGCCGAAGACAGGTCTGGAAGATGCATTATGGGTTATTAGAGGAGAAAAAAGAGAGACTTGGGCTCATTAACACACTCACAAAGATCCCGCACATGTGAGAGAGACACTCAGAAGGACATCAAGTGCTGAGTGTGAAGACAGATGACTTGGAGAAGAGACCTCACCAGGAGAACATTAGGCTCCTACCATGAAATCCATTCCTTGGACTGTTCTGCAGCCGCTACTGCTCAGGATTCTTTGCTGCCTGGGACTGCACAGAGGCAGCAATGCTGTAGTGTGGGTTGGTTGGTGGGAGTGCAGTGCATGTAGACAGGAAGTTGCTGTGAAGGATTGCGATCTTACAATGACAATACGTGAAAAATATTTTACATAGAAAGGACATTTTTGGTAATGCACAAAGCAAACAAAATGATGTCTAAGCATTTAAGAAAAAACACATTAAATGTGTATACTTCAGCTTTGAGTACAACCTGTTGAATTAATGCAAAAAAGCTTTTCTGAAAAATTATTCTTTTGTTGTTTCATGTGATGTGTTGAGGATTGATTAATGCAGTTACTGACAGGTCCACCTTAATTACCCCTGATACTTCTGTACCTGGGGACTTTAGAAACTTTTCCAGATCTGGTCACCTACTCTATGCTATGGTTTCACACACCAGCTGGTGCACCTCTGTAGGCACCAAATGGCCACATGATGGGAGCATCTATAGAGCAGATCGATGAAGTCAGAAGTCCAACTAAACCCAAAGCTTTGGATGCCGAAGATTTGGTGGTTCTGTAAGAGAGTCAAGATTGGAAGCATGTACAGGTGGACTGGTGGGTATATTGGTAAAAAAAAATTGAAAAGTGTAAAAGGAGTTTTTTGAATTGTTTTTTATCACCCCTTTAATATAAGTTTCTATGTTTTGAGGAGGTCAGAGGCTAATCTGATCAGCACCCTGAATGTTCCATGAACATATGACTAGCAAAAAGTCCTCATTGAGGTCACCATTCTACAGGCACCGACTTTTACCAGGCCCACATATGATTTTACATTTTTTTAGGTTGGTTCGTACTCCAGCTGCTGGACAAGTTGTCGAATCCCATATCTCCTAATTCTTCAACAGAGAAGATCTCAAATTATCACAACCTGCAAATTCCTTAATCTGAGCTGAAAACGTGAGAAAAAAATCACATAACAAACCTCCTAGAAATATGAAATGGAGGCTCTATGATAGTGAAGGGCATGAAAATTGAAGACTTTGTTTTTTGTTTCATTGTATGTTTTCTGGAAGTTGGGGGGTCACCTTCTGCTTCTGGGTCAGTCTATGAGTGGGAATACAGAGGCCCAGCCTGGTATAGATGATAGTGAATGGGCAAACAAGAAATGTTTCAAAGAAGAGATCAAAAGAGAAGAAGGATGATGATGTATCTTTGGTCGGGAGAACATGGGAGAAGGAAATTTTCAACTTCAAAAAACGTATTGAAACAGATGGCTACAACTTTAATCTAAAGGTCATCATCATTCCCTCCATTCTTCAGTGCTCCATCTTTCTCTGGACAATACCTATTTTAATTTCAGGGGCTTCCATACAGTCACGTGATGAGCATTCTTCTTTTCCAGTTGTGGGCGGTCTTCTATGCTGCATTTCACTGGAAGCCCAGGTTGCATGATGGTGCTAGCCCTAAGGGTTTGTCCATGAGCACCATGGCTTACAAGAAGTAAATGATGGCAAACTTCACCAAACCCAAAAGTAGGGGCCACTAAAATAAAAACAGAGTCAATCTAATAATAGGGTTTTGAAGGGTGTCAGCTTTGGTGTGCTCAGTCAGCTTTGCAGGTGACATGGCCCCAAGAAGCCCTTTGTGAAACCAAACAGCTAAACATATCCCTGAAATACAGATTGGGCTTGGCACTGATATCAAGAAGTGACTTTTGCCCAAACTTTTTGCACCATTTCTAGTGATATATTTATGAACTGACCAGTTCAGCCCTACAGGAAACAATGCACACTTCAAAGTCCACCCATTTCAGGTCCTAATATTAAGTCATTCTGAGACTCAGAAGAACAGGCAATGAAATCTAATTTATTCTCAGGTTAATAAATAACTTCTAATACTGTGCTGCAAATTCAAAGCCTTATTTTTGCCCATTCCATGATGGCCTTTTGTGCCCCCAATCTAACATTCCCTAGGGGCAAACACGACTCATTGAGTCCAACTGGAGTTTTACCAATGTGAGCCTGTTCAGCATGAATCACGCTACCCTGCCAGGTCAGAAAACCTTAATATGTCTCAATGTTCCACCACAGCAAAAGCCAAGGTGATGTTTCACCAAAGCCCTCTCGAGACACCGGTTTTCGTTGGACTTTTGCTGGGCTGATTGCGATGAAATCCTGGATTCCATAACATTTACAATATAATCCTTTAACTCTGCCCCTCTAACCGCTAGATTGAAGCAGACGAGATAATTCTGACATTCAAACAGACACATCAGCCATGGAACTCATTTCCCAATAAAAGGAGAAGAATGGTTCCAGATGCGAGAGGGATGAGGGGGGAGTGATAAGAGACCCTTCTCCTATTAAAACAGATAAAAAAAAATCCTGCTGGAGAGGGAGGGCTGGTCCAATCTGTGGGCCACATATCTCTAGGAAATAGAGATGGATTATACCTGAGGAGCATCCAAACGTCACCTACAATTAGGGCCAGGCTGTAACTAATGAATAGGAATAAGATCAAGGAGGCTGACTGGTTTGGTTAAAATAAATGTAGACTCAAATCACCATGAAACTCATATATTGCATATCATAGAAATGTTGGATTTAAACATTTAAAATCTGCAGAATTTGTTAAAATAATCCCTTTCCTGATATAGGCTGACTATGATCTGTCTCTGCCTTACAGTTTTTCTCCTGTATTGTCACCCTGTCCCAAAGGATTCCCATGGTGGACGTCTTGACATACTATGTAGGCACATTGCACCAGTGACAGCATCAGGATATAGACTCTGAGATATGGTATGCAGACAATGATGGAATGCATATAGACAGGAAGTGGCTGCAAAAATCTTATTGAGATCAGTAGCAGATGTCACAGAGGATTGGTGGCAAATCTACTTCCTCATTAATATGGTGAGTACATGTTGTTATCCTTGGAAGGGAAGTGTGTTGTTGGCATGATCATGTAAAATATGGGAAAAAAATCATGACAAAAGGAAACAAATGCAACCACCACATCTAAACATTGGTGAGTTGTAATATGTGACATTGTTTATTTTTGGGTTTAGGTGCACATTAGCAATCCCCCCCCAAAAAAGAAAATTGCCAAATTGTCCAAATTTTGGCTGAAATTTTGTAAACCAACCAAATGTTAGCAAATTATTGTCAAAGTGACCACAAAAGGTCAGTGGAAAATTCCCATTATCGAGTGACAGGAGGAGGAGGAGGAGGAGGAGGAGGAGGAACACTTTCCCGGTACCAACGAGCAGCAACTCAGCTCTCCATACATCTGTACCCTTGTTCCTGCTTGCAGTTGAGCCATCAAAAAGCTGCTGTGGCCCGGCTAACATGTTTTTTACATTCACCACAGTCTTAAATGTTTTATCAGTCTATAAACCAAAGCTCAGACCCTTTGGATGGGAACACAACACAAATAGAACCATTTGGACTTAATTATCGTACAAAAAAAACTTGTTTTATTCTATTCTGACACCCTTTTTTTTATGTTGAGGGCTGAAACTGCTGAGTTTAATCAGGAAAATATCAGTATTGTTATTTGCCCAAAATTTTTTACTTTTCTATAATATTATTATGATTATGATGAAAATCAGATGACTGATGTCTTTGTTCTCTATTTTTTTTAAATCTGTTGGTCACTTTTATAAGGATAAAATTATATAAGAGAGATTGGATTTTGTATGGTGGCCATTAGTGCTTTGAATATAGCAGCATATATTATGCTATGCTGGCAATTGTAAAGCCCTTTCACCTAAATAAAAATGGCAATTCTGAAAGGAAGAGAAGGGGAATTAGACAAAACATGGATGGATGAGGGTAGAGGTTGGGTTGACTAGCCAAGGCAAGTCTTCAATAACATAAATTACCATGGCACCCTATGACCATGGATCTCAGTGGCCACTTGGGATCCATCAACTCTGATGCAATTCATCCAAAACTTACTCAGTCATAGAATGCAGGGTCCAATTTATGAAGGAGGGTGGACTCAGTTTTGGATGATTTGCAAAATGAGATGACACATGAGATGAATGGCCAATGGCATAAAAAATTATGAAAGGTCTGATACGGTTCTCATTGTACTCAGCGGAGGTAATTCTATCCCCGTTCCGAAAAGCTTCCCTAAATTTAAAATGTTTCTAAGGGCACATGCAGAAATGCACATTGATTTTAAATGGCATTCTAACCAACCCAGTCATCATAAAGTAACCCACTACAACACACCATGACACACAAACATAAATCATGTACACCATGTTTAAAAATGTCACAGATCCAGTTTGCAGTGCATTGTAATGCCTTGGTACCATGTTCAGTATTGAGCAGACAGCTCACATTACCATGTGTGTGCCACAGTATTAGACTAGGCAAAAATGGGGCTTGCAACCTAAAAATTAATTCATAAAGTTTAACTTCCTGTTTTCTAAGCACCGTTGTCAATAATGGAACATAGGCTGGTATGAAATACTTTTATGATTTTTCTTTTGCCATTTTCATAAAAATGGAGCCAACCCTTCTATTCCATGGTACCATCCACCAGTGAACCCACCCCACACAGTGGGCCTAATTTATAAAAGCTCTCCAAGACTGGAGAGGTTACACTTTTTTCAGTGAACCTGGCTGATCCAAAACACCTGGAATGGATCTGGTCTAGGATTGAATACATTTGCTAACATAAACAAAGAAACCCATTTCAGGTTTGCTGGATCACCCATGTTCACTGATGAAAGTGTCTCTTTCCCAGCCTTGGAGAGCTTTAATAAATCAGGCCCAGTATGTCTACATGTAAAATGTCAACCTGAGTCCTCTGCAGAGTGGTGAATCGAGTTCTGTGTAAATAGTTCTCCAGTAATAACATGTGCTGTTCTTCCAGGCATAAAGCCTGTCTGGTCTGGCTCTATAGGGGTTAGTCAAAGTCTTTGCAGGCCTAAGGGCGAGTATCTCAGTCAAAAATGTTAAGGTCATTGTACAAAAAGCAAAAGGCCTGTAAGGCTGACAAATTGACAGATGTTCATCAAGTTTGGAGATTAGGATAATGTGGGTGTGATACTTTGATTGTTTACTACTAGCCAGTGACTCCATAGAGGGATCACTAAACCAAGGAAATTTATCCTTAGTATGTAGTTTACACTTCTCTGTAGGTATGCAGCCCTGCCTCAAGGCCTTTGTTGTTTAAAAAAGGCTAAATGACAATTGTCATAGAAAAAGTAATTACTGAAGTGCACAATGGCCAAAAATATGTGTCCCCTACCCTTCCAAATGATGGAGTTCAGGTGTCTCCAGTGAAGGGTTCAACAACATACAAAGACATTGTAGACAATTGTGCTCTTCCAACCTTGGGGTCAAAGTTTTGGGAAGACCCTTTTCTGTTCCCTCATGACTATGGCCAAATGTATGTAGACCCCCTCCAAATAGTGAAACAGTAGAAAAGAAGTTAATGGTACATCATACAAAGCCATGTTGGACTGCTGTGGTCTTTCAGTCTTGTGGATCCCAGCAGTGAAAGAAAAATGATGGAGTTTAGGTTTCCTCTGTGAGGGGTCCTGGTAATTCTCCATCATATAAAGACATTGTAGACAATTGTGCTCTTCCAGCCTCATGGTCACAGTTTGGTAAAGACCCTTTTCTGTTCCCCCATGACTGTACCCCGGGGTACAAAGCCAGCTCCATAAAGACATGGGGTCACCAGTTTGTTGTGGAGGAACTTGAGTGTCCTACACAGAGCCCTGACCTCAACCCTACTGAACACCTTTGGGGTTAATTGGAATGGTGAGCCAGGTCTTCTCATCCATCATCAGTACCTGACCTCACTAAACGGGGCAAATCCCCACCATCAGTACCTGACCTCACCGGTACTACTTTGACCATTTAGATAATGCAGCAGTCTGCATAGTATAATTTGGATAAATGTTTGGCAACATTGGCGACTTCTCTAAAAATAAATTCAGTTGAACCTTAAAAGAACATCCCTAGTCAAGGCCCTGTCTACAGTCTAGGGCTAAGATTCAGGGAACACAGGGGATCAGTGTGAAGTTTGGTACTTGGTTTCAACACCATTACTAGATCTCCCTTTCAACCCCCTCCCCAATTAAATCTGCCCCTCTGCCTCCCATCTAATAAATCTTTCCTCCAGCCTTTCAGTCCTGTACATTGGTACCAATTCTTGTCATGGACTTTACCTGTGCTTTACCTGATTACACTACACAATTCAAGCATGACTGGATGGAGATTCTGTTCCCATGCATTACATTAATTGGAGGTGTGCACAGGAGCAGATCCTCCATCCATTCTCAAAAAGAGGTGTCATTACCTGCTGATGGGAAAAATATTAAATATAAGCAGAATTTCAGTTTCAATGCTTTTGTAATTTTCTCAGGATAAGTAGTTCTTGTTGCAGTATTTCCAGTTTTCCCTCCTCTTCCTTAGTAACTAACACCTATGTCATTGCAGTTGATCCAATCTTTGAAGATATTGATCTCTCAGAATAGCAATGAACAAAACAATCGAAATGCTTACATGGGTTTTGTTGGATATTCCGGCAGCCCCTCTGACCGAACATTCTAGACTTCTAGACTTCAGCTGAAAAGTTTAGTTGTGGAATTTTTCTGTAAATTTAGCACTTCATTAACGAATGGAATGCATCTGTTCACCAGAAATAATAGACTCCAGTGACAGTACTAAATTATACATAATTTGTGTCCAACCAGTGGCCTGCTCTGATGTCTTTTTCATGGTCCAAGTCCCATTTTTGACAGACTGTGGACAGATGCTGAACAGAAGAATGCTGCCGCCAGGACGTTTCAATCTTTTTTTAATTACTATCCACATGGACATTTTTCTGTGCATCCAAAGTCTGTCACAAAATCTAAAGTCCCCTGTCCATCTTCTAAAGAGCAACACGGTGCAGCTAACTGCTATTGGCATCTGTCTTTTTCGGAATTAAGTCAACAGGGCTCTTCAAAAACAAATCTGTGTTTTTGGAATTAATTGGCATGCCAACGTTTCACATTCTAATCAACACAAAAGCTGCATATAATAAATTACACCTAAAGTTCATGTACACCTTGTCAGTTATGCTTAGGTTTCAAAAGGTTTGTTAAAATACAATTTTCATCTTTTTTCACCTTTTTGCAAACTCTTTGCAGCAACTTGTTGCCACCGTGACTCTACTAATGGCTGTTTCGCATCCGAGGGTTTCCTGATGGTGATTAGCCAACTATGGCTGCCTAATGAAAGCTGAATGGACCACTAGTGGTCATTATTTGAAGCAACATGAGACAACATGACAACTAGGATAATAGAACAAAATTATGAAGGTTGTGGGAGAATGACACACCAAAATATTGTTGACAGCCCAGCTTGTAGCTAGGGTCCTCTTCGGATGGGTGGTGAGGTTGAGGGAGAACGAAGGGCCAAAATATTTTTGACAGTCCAACTTGTAGCTAGAGTCTTGTTTAGATGGGTGGTGAGGTTGTAGGAGAATGGAGCGCTAGGATATTTTTGACAGTCCAGCTTGTGGTAAGGGTCTTTTTCTGATAGGTGGTGAGGTTGTGGGAAAATGGAGCACCAAGATATTGTTGCATGTTCAGGTGGGTGTGAGGTTGTGGTGTAGTTCCTGCTTCCTCACACCATGATCTGAACCCGTGGTTGAGACGCTATTTGTAGTGTCTCCCCTGAGGTCACCCAATGGGAATGGATGAGGATGGTTGTGAGCAGCTCAGTACCACCTGCAGCAAAATGTTGGAAAACCACTGCAACTGGGGAGGACAAGTGGGTGCCAACTCACCTCTTGTCTGCACAAGCCTTAAATATGTTTTGGGGTTCCCCTTCATCAGGGGTTTTAGGTGGTGATGTTTTATGGATTTATGAATTACTACTGTGTGGAATGAATATTATTTGGACTTTTCTAGCCCTTCACCACCTCATCCAGGAAATGGCTGGTTGTCAACCTTAAGCATGAAGTGCCAGAACAAGGACCTTCATGGCACAGTCACCAAGGATCTTTTTTTAAAGAAAGCTTAAGCCTTAACTTGACTTAAATTCAAGTTCTACCTTGACCCTTTTAGATTGGCGCACCACCCAGCACTGTTTTAATAACCACCAGACTGTTTTTTTGGGTGGTTGGGTCACAATACAGGGACACCACCCACCTACAGCTTCTTCCCTCTGTAAATTCTGGGGAAAATATTGTTTAAAATGGTAATGTTTAGTTTTAGTAATTGAGTTTGCAAATACTTTAAGACCTGATTACTCAGTAGGTTTAAAAGGAGCAGAAATGCAAGCAAAGGCCAAACATTCTGCTTTTGTTGTTCAGGGGTAAATATCCAATTTCCTAAGCCGCATTATCCTATGATGCAAATATAAAGATCTCATTTCCTAAACTGCCATTTCAAAAAGAAAATCTGTAATCCATTCATTTGACCGTGATGGGGTAACCTGGACTCGGATTATTCAGAAGACAGGTGCACCATCCTGTAACATATGAAGGAACCCTGGACTGGGTCACACACCTGGAAGCAGTTAATACATTTGCAAAGCTCTAAAGGAATGTTCTCTGGAACTTGTCGGAGAAATTTGTGGATGGGCACCAACTCACTAAATCCTGCGATTAATCACTGATGAAGTCTAAACCTTCAAAACCAAAATGCATTGCTGCAATTGTTGGGTCATTGTCATGAATTACTGAAAAAAAGGAGCTGACGAGATCAAAGAGAAAATGATTTGCCAGCAGATCCAGATGTTGAGTTGGATCTCATTAGCTCTGAGTAATGCTGCTGCCTCAGTATTTGGAAGTCCATATTGGTGACCGTTGTCTGGGGCAAGCTTGGCAGAGGTCCGGTTTAGGTGTGTCTGGTATTCTGCCAGAATGGATTAGCAGAACTTTACCAGCCAAAGACACAAACAAAAGGGGGGGATGTCAGGCCATTAGCTTACACATACATGATGCAAAGAGTATTATGTGCCAACATTAGGCAGATATAAAACAATGGTACCATGCCCTGGTCTGGGGTGCACTACAAAAAACCTGCTGGGGGCCCTAAACATGGTTGGTCATACTCATGGAATACGAATTGCAGGCCACATGACTGTAGAACCCTCTCAAAAATAACATGATTCAAATGAATAGCCTGTGAGGATGTACCTTCAGTCCAGAGATTTCCCCTGTAGTACTTTTTTTACACCACTAAATCTCCTCATTCTGTTGGCCAGCATGATTCAGCTCATATCCCCTGAGCCCAGGTTTCCTGGACCAGTCCCCAGCTTGTGAATGGACAGAGAAAGGAAAAATAACATAGAATAGGTTCATATCTTTTTCACTTTGGTTTTTCCCTCTATTATCGAGCACCTTTTTAACACATGAATTGATTGACTCCTTGTAATTCTTCCTTCTTTCACTAAACTGCTGTGCAGGGACTTCAATGGGGTAGTACCAAATCACATTCAGGTTGTTACACAGCTTGTATTTGAAAAAGAAACATTAAAAAGACCCAGTCATAGACCATTACCTTAGATAAAAAGCACGAAGTTATAGGTGTTTTATGCATTTTATTTACCTGTAAAAGACTCCCTTTAATTGGCTTCCAAAAGCCCAGTGCCGCCATCTTGGCTGTGGTGGCAGCAGCCTCAGCAAACTCAGAATCTATAGTATTTACCTTCTTTTCTTCATTGGCATTTACATTTTTGCAGGGAGGTGTCGGGAAGTGGGTGGAGGAGCTGGGTCTGCAGACAATAATTAGACATTTTCAGAAGAGAAGGGGCCAAGGTGCAAGGAAGAAGGGGTCTATGCTAGGCCATTGACTCTTCCTGCAAGTGAATAAAATATCCCTTTACCCGTTCTGATGAATCTCAGGTTTGGATCCTTTGCCCTATAATGAGATAACTAAATCTTTCAGCAACCAATATACCCCGTCGAATGAAACTTGTATATCACTACGCTGACATTTTCTTTTAATGGCATTGCTATAACATCTTTCACAACTGGTCAGTGGGATTTTTTTGGCACCAATCTCTTTTTTAGGTCTTTAGCCAAACAGTTGTGTAAAATAATGACTTGGCCAAGGGAGAGCTCCATGTGTAATTCTCATTTCAGAAAATCTCAGTTTTTGCATTTCCCATCCCCCTCCATCATGGCCCCTTATAAAGCTCACAGTGGTCAGACGAATGTCTAAATAGCAGAAAGGCAAATTGGTAATGAGCCAATACTTCCAATATGCCTCATCAACAAGCAGTCATGTGCTAAAGTGAAAGCGTGTCACCGTGTGCTGATCGACCAGAACAGAAATGTGAAATATATATAATAGAGACGCTGAGAAAAAGCACTTGGATTGTCATGGACATCATGCAGCAATATTCCTCAATTGTAACAAGGCATCATAAGAACCTCTGTAGCCTAAATGAACAAGAAAAAGTTTTAAATGGACCTGTCAGTAACTTACATGTCTCCATGAATAGATTATTGACACGACACAATAAACGGCAACAGGATTATGGAAAAGCCTTTATTGTCATTAACACTGACTTAAAATTCCACTTTTTCTGTGTAATTGCAAAAAGGTGCAGGTGATGTCTCTTTTGCAATATTCTTTCCTACCTGCCTGATTGCTCCAGGTTTCTGGCAAAAATCGTGTGCAGCTCAGTTTTCATTGCCAGGATACCCAGCACTCCATGTTTTCTTCTGTGCGTGTTGGAACTGAATCTCCCAGCCAGGGATGAAGTCGTAAAAAAAAGAAGAGGGGGCATCATACTATCCATGGTGAGCGTGCATGCGCATCATTGTTATGTAAACATGCCGGCTGCTCTACACCCCTGCATATGTGTCACCCCTGCATATGTGTCACTCCACCAGAGTGATGCTAAGACCTACGATGGGAGAGTGGGCGGGTTGTGTTTAGAGAGACAACCCACCCACCAACCTGGGCCTGCAATTTCATACGTCCTTCAATTTTCATGGTCCGAGGCTTTGCCACAGACCACCAAAGAACTCTTTGCAAAATAAGAGTGGGCACTGCGTTCCTACCTGTGGGTTCAATTCTGCTATAAAATAGGGCCTAAGTCCTTATTAGTCGTTATCCATCTGCTGAAGGCAAGAGGAACCATTTTCACAGAGACCATTACGCCTATATAAGCTTGACGGACATCCCATTCCAAAACCATTGCCATAAATATGGCATTTCCCTCTTCCACAATGGCCATTCATATGGAGTTGTATTCTTCAGCCATGGCCATTCCTTTGGAATTGTCCCCCAATAATATGGAGCTGTCCCTTCTCCCACACCTTTTAACACAGAGAGAAGGTTGCCTATGGGAATTTGTCCCCATTTATGAGGTCAGGTGCTAATGTAGGATGAGAAAACTTGGCTGACCATTCCAATTCATCCCAAAGGTGTTCTGTAGGGTTGAGGTCAGGGCTCTGTGCAGGACACTCAAGTTCCTCCATACCAAACTGGTGACCCCATGTCTTTATGTAGGGGGCTTTGTATCCCGGGGCACAGTCATGGGGGAACAGAAAAGGGTCTTCACCAAACTGTGACCACAAGGCTGGAAGAGAACAATGGTCTGCAATGTCTTTGTATGACATTTCACTGGGGAAACCTGAACTCCATCATTTTTCTTTCACTGCTGGGATCATGTGTCCCACTCCATATGACAGCTCTGAACTGTCAGGTTAGGTACACCTCCATTGACTTACCTTACAAAGGACTTTCCCTTGTTCTCTGTGAGTTAACAAAGCAACAGAAGAGAAAAATTAAGGTAACATTTGTCTTTCTGAAGGTCTGCAATGACATGGACCTCTTGCTTTGCCTGCATGGGCATGTCCCAGGTTAACTTAAAGGCTGGTAACCCATAGAAAGTTTGTGAGTAGCTGGTACTAAATCAGGTTAATGCAAATCTATTGAGGAAATGAAGTAATTATAGGATATAGTCAATGACTGTCTCTTCTAATAATTAGACGGTAGTCCCAAAATTGCGTGGATTAATGCTCCCCTCAGAACGGAGACAATGGGCACTCTTTAATATTCTGACCTGTTTTTTTTCTCATTTCCTGACTATAAAGATCCATGAGATGAAGTCGGGTGATCCTTATAATTAAAAGCAAACCGCAGGAGGCTTCTTCCAACTGCACAGCCAGACCCCAAATCCCTTCACCACATTTTTGAGGTCAATTAGCAATGTTTGGCTACCCACACAGGGGGTGTGGTGGTTGAAAGCTCTGCGAAGCCAATCAACTTAACTAAACAGAACCATCTATCCAGGAACTCCACGATCCTGACAATATGCTCCGTTTATTTAGCTACTGCCTCTTGTTTAGTCATTTCATTGTTCGTGATTCTCCCTCCCGGGGAAATTACAAGGCTTGTAGATCAGGCTACATAAACATATAGATTATGGTAACACCTCCATCATTTTCCTGAATTTTATACTTTGACTGTAAAAAATACCTCACATACAAAACGTTCTCATTTTATGTGGTTGCTTAAACACACGTTATAGCCATAAACTGCTTTTATCATTTACCAAAACGACCAGTTAAAGGCTATCAAATACGTCATGGTTTCAAAAAAGTATTTGCCTGAGAAAAATTAGAAGCCAAATCCCAAGAAATGCAATTTCTAATTATTTAGGAACTACAAAAACCTGATTGTTACTTTGTTATTGACTGCTGCAAATTTTCAAAATGGTGAAAATTTGACCCAATGCAACAAAACACCTGAATTCACTCATCCTGGGATTCCAGTCCACTGAGATCATTTAACAATCTATTGAGTTCAACCAACTGTGCACTGAGTTCAACCAAAAATTAACTGAGGTCAGCCAACTCAACAATGAGTTCAACAAACAATCCACTGTCCATTGAGTTACACCAACAGCCCATTGAACCTGCCAACAGTCCACTGAGTTCAACCAACAGTCCACTGAGGTCAGCAAACAGTCCACTGAGCTCATCTGACCCAATGATCTATTGCGTTTAACCAGAAGTACACTGAGGTCAGCAAATTATCTACTGAGTTCAAACAACAGTCCACTGTGTACAGTCAACAGTCCACTGAGTTCTACCTATAGCCCGTTGAGGTCATCCAACAGTCCACTGAGTTCCACCAACAGTCCTCAGAGATTACCCAAGACAACAGTTCATTGGGTTCAACCAACTGTGCACTGAGGTCAACTAACAGTTAACTAAGATCAGCCAACAGTCCACTGAAGTCAGTCAACAGTATTTTAGGCCCAACTAAGCCAAGAAACCTGTAAGCTCAATTCATTACCAACTGAGGTCCACCAGCAGTCCATTGAACTTCGCCAACACACACTGAATTCAGCCAAAAGTCCACAAAGTGCAACCAATATGATTTATATATCAGTATCCTTAACCAGCTGATCATATAAAGATTCTAAACATTATTAAAATGTGAGGTTTTGTTCTGTACTGACCATACACTTCCTAAATGAACACAAAATCCACTTTGGAAATTATGTAATTTGTTTAGCTTAAAAATCAGACAGAGAGTAAATATTTGCCACATATCATTTAAAGAAACATTTTCTCTTTTGCACAGAGTATCCTGCAGGGACTTGGCTTTTCCCGCTGACCCTTGCTGGCAGTGCAAATTGGAGTCCAGGTGTCAGCTCCTGTGACCTAAGATAAGAGCTCATTTAATAAGAAAGCACCCAAGCATGTAATGTTAATTTCTATGTGCATCGCAAACTAGGGAGAGAATGCCTTAAGCAATATTGTAGATCTGATTCCCAAGAAAGGCAAGTGCTCTTATATTAGTTCAATACATTGTAAAGAGTGCTTTATATAGAGCTGTTCCTGAGCATTTTGCCAGATCAGATGTCACAGCCAATATCTACTGGGTGCTGGAACACGTAGATCATGTCCTGCAACCTATTTACAACCAGTTTCTGTCTACATGGACTCCAATGATGGCTGCATGGCATTTCCCAGGGCCAGCTTTCTGATGGTGATAACAATGAACCATGCCTGTGTAATATGTGTTAAAACTTGTAGTTTCTTTTGGAAATAAGACAATACAGTGCTTGCACTTTTTAAAAAGGAGAGATGTTCATGGCAGGATCACCATGTATTATTTTAAGGAAAACTGCAGACTTTTTGAAAATGACTTTCAATGAAATTTTAATGATTGGGTTTGCATTTACTTGCACTTGAATTGCAGCCCACTAAGGCAACACAGATCAACATGCAAACATGGCAAAGCACCACAACTCATTGGTGACAGACTACCATGAATTGTGGTGCCTTGTGTCGGTCTTTTTGGGTCCAGTTCTGTTTGTGGCCGGTGCATTGTCAGACCAATAATGTACATACATGTGAAAAATGCACATTAAATCAATGCACTGAGAGTAAACTCAAGCCTAAATCATTCCCAGTCATGATGATTTACCTTCTTGTATTGAGCTCTGCAAGCTGAAAGAAGGATTTACATGACGGTAACAAATGTCCCAGGGAAAAAAAGATTCCTGAGTAATAAATATTGTTTCTCATCCTTAGAGAGCCCGGCTGCTCTTCTCGCCGTATCACAATTAATGCTTAAGTTTATTTCTTCTTTACCCAGTAATAAACTATACAACCGGGTGTTCCATTTCATTCGCCAAAATGCCTGGTGTCATCGGCGGACTCTTACATTGGATTATTAGATGAAATCTTTTATGCTGCCAAAATGTCTAGTTTTGCTGTTTGGAGGGAAGCCATAAAGACAAAACGGGATTATCCTTCCGCCATTGATATTCTAGCAATGTGAAGATATTGCGCTTAATGTCTAAAGGGATAGAAATATGATAAAACACATTGGCTTCAGTGGAGAGAAGCCAAAAGATGAATGAGGAGAAGTCAGAACTCCCTCAACGCACCCAAAATGTGCAGTTCACAACCAGGGGTGGCGTTTGCAACATGACCCACTTTGTGCGCGCAAACTACCCCAAGAAATAAATAATGGGGTAATGTTGGGTTGTCAATTCTTCGGGCTGACGGATTTTATATCTGTTGGGTCTGGCTGTCTTTTTGCTGGTAGGCAGATTATAGGCTTCCGGCGTGAGGAAATGTTTATCTGTTACATTTCGCTGTATCGCGGTGTAACCGCATTCAGCATAATATTTGCAGGAATTGCCAAGTTTTATAAATATTTTGTATCTATGAAAACATACAGAATAAAAATGAATGAATTCCTAGGAACACAGCGGCTAAAGGAGATCTGACATGAAAAAGTTTAATTCTGGTTGCTGCAAATACTCTCAATAGATTTGGAATTCAATAATTTTTTTAAGGATTCCAAGTGCCAATCAGCAATGGTCATTTTGGCGTGTACGCTTTGTGAAAATGATTAGACAGGTTTGGATGCCGGCGGACAAACGTGGACAGGTTTCCAGCGTGATGCAGTTTGCCCATCCTCAGGCCATATTTGTGCGGCTTTTACATTCCTGTGCAGCTTGCATAGGCGAGTGGATCACATAAATAACAACACTGGAAGCCCCAGATGAATACAGGAAGAGCAGTGTGCACAAACATGGCACATCCAGCCAAGAATCACATTGAGACAATCTATGAGAAAGAAAAAATATGTGAAGTCCAATAAACTTCCAAATTTCTTGCAGCTGTTATTATTGCAACACGTCTCCTCCAACACTGACCAATTATATTTAAAGTAAACCCAGTTCCAAAAATCTCTTTATGCTTTAATGTTTTAATGTTCTTGCAAAAGTTGCTTGCATGTTTTTAAAATATTCAGCTTGTATTAAAATAATTCTACAATGAGGTTTCCTGTTTAGACAATTACTGTAAAAAGGTGACAACGCACCGCTCCTGTCCACCAAGTGTTAACTGTGCTCCTGCATTGTCACTCGGCCTGAGAAATGTCATGCAGCCATTTTTGGAGTGCATGAATCAGTTTATAAAGATTGATGATTTGTTGCAATGACACTAAGATGTTAACGATTATAAAAGATTTTAATGGTTGGGTTTTTCATCTGTTTATACAACCCAAATAAAGTCACGCTCTGTTGAGAATGACCACACCTACTTTTATTTGTATGGTTCACATACAACAAATACGACATTCCTCGCCTACAAGTCAGCAGTGCCAATATCTCTTCCAGAATTAGTGCAGTGAATAGTATTTGTGTTTGTTTAACTGTGGGAAGATTTCCCATCAATTGTTGCTTTATAAATACTATTTAAAACTATTAGAACAATAAAAACCAAAATAAATAAATACCAATAAATCCGATGACTCTGGAGATTATAGATGGGCGATTCTCCACCCGGCAGATAATGAAGTGGTATGGTGTGATTGGCTACAATGTATCATTGTAAGGTTGGTGAATGAATCCTTTAAATATCTGATATATGTGTGTTCATAAAAATAAACATTGACTAAGAGTGATTAATTAATGGGCTGCTGTTGTCTTTTCCAAAACCATGAGCAATATTATGGAATTGCTTCATGAGAATGGCCTCCACTTATTTGGAAAGACTTTCAAGATTTTGGTATCTGTGGGAATTCGGCCCATGTGTGAGGTCAGGTGCTTATGTTAGATGAGAGGACCTGGCTCACCATTCCAATTCATCACAAAGGTGTTCAGTAGGATGAGGTCAGGGCTCTGTGCAGGACACTGGAGTTCCTCCACACCAAACTGGTGACCTCATGTCTTTATGGAGCTGACTTTGTACCCCGGGGCACAGTCATGTGACCACAAGGCTGGAAGACCACAAATGTTTTCAACCATAGCATCCTGGAGTACTACCTCCCCCTATAGCAGCCTTTCCAAAACTTTTTATCCCAAGGAACCCTTATCATTATTTTCAGGTTTTGAGGAACTACTTTTTATTAGGTGTTAGTGGGAAAAATACCCTTACATTGGTGGTACGTTGGTAGCATGTTCCCTTTACAGTGATGTTTTAATGTTTACCCTTCAGGGCAGCCATCACAAATTTCTCAGTCCCACACTGGATAAACTTTCTGGGTCCCCTTCTCTTATTTTCAGCATTGGAAAAGTCAAGTTGTTTCGATTGGGACTCGGTACAGATGTACCCCTTGTCTCACCGGGACACATGTCTGCTCAAGGGATATGCAGGCATTACAAAATGGGAGGTGAATCAACCACAGCCCAAGGAACCCCTGGGAGCCTGTGGAGGAACCCTGATTGAGAATGGCAGCTCTAGAGGTTGCATCGGGGTTCTTTTAGCTGTGTCTGATTGACCTATATAATAAGAGTCCAAAGCCACATGGGGGATCTTTTTAGCTGTTTGCAATGATGATATTCTGACCATGTTAAGGGAACACTTATGACCAATGTACAAGGTTTCATTCAACTTACCTCCAAAGAATGAATTCTTTCCAGGTTTCCCTGAGACCCAAAAACTACTTCAAAGTTTCTCCCGGAAGCAAGGTTTAAAAAAAGTCTGGTCTGAAATGTATATTATAGTAACAACAGTATCCGTCACTGCAGACACCTGAACTCCATTTTTTGTCAGGGTGTCCACATATCTTTGGCCATTTAGTATATTTTGGTCTATTCTTCAACCCTCAAATTTTTATTTCATGAATATTTTTTGTGTTTTTAAAGTTTCACTTCAGATTATGGCAAAATTCAATGAGTACCAAGTGTAATCCTTCTAGAATAATACATTTCTTTTATTGCATGAAGGCCATTAATATACTCTTGTGTTGGTGATGTTGATAACCTAACATATTCACAAGTATTAAAGAACAATGCCATGATATTTTTCAGTAGTATTTCCCATACAAGATGAACATTGCTCAGGCCCTGGAGCAACAAAGCACCCCATCATTATACTCATCAAGACTTCCTGTTTGGGTAAAGTTTGGCTGTTGGTAAACAATGTTTTGTTTAGTTCAAGCACAAACCTGGGCACAATTAACAAGACATTATTTTCTGACTTTTTAGAACATCTTGGTGGTCTTTAATAAACCTAAGTATCATTGATGACCACTACCAACCCCTCACCTCTCCACACATTATATAACCTGAAAAGTCTGCCTTTGGTTATACTTTAATGCTTTTGTAAGCTTGTTCAGTTCTTAGCATTTGTTCTTCTGAAGGTTTTTAAGAAGATCCTTTGATCAGCTTGTATTGCACTTGGACCAAGCAAATGTATTTATTCCTCAGAGCAGAGTAAACTCAGCTCAATGACTGGACTGTGTGACTCACTGATAACGATGCAAACTTCCAATTGTCAGGTACTTTAATTATTTAAACCATTTATTCAATAAACACAAAGCAATGTAAAATGTTGACAATGGAATGCAAATAGGTGAAATCACAATGCTGCAAGACTAATGATAAAATTTGGAGTCTGCTGAGTAATAATACTTTTGCTGTGTATTGTGACATGTCGAGGATTGACAGATTTGTGCAAAATTATTGATTGGCTCATTTAAAGCCTTTAAAGCTGAACTCCAGAAGAAAGGTTTTCCCTCTCCCCCAGTTGCTTTTCCTTCCACATTACATGTACTTTTATATATTATTAAATTCATATAGCAGAAATGTAAGTATTTATTACTTGTGATGTTGCACCTCTTAACCTATTGCTTTGGAAAGTTCTGGGGGCATTGAGAAGGGAGCTGCAAGGATGAAGATGAAGCAGGTCTGTTGTTTTGACAGGGGAGTTCTCTTCTCTCCTGTCAATACTAAAAGGTAGGTTTCCTTTTATTTTAGTGAGATAGGCAAGATTTTTAAAACTTTTTGTTATTAATTAACATGTCTCCTGTCCTACATAAAATGGCCCCAGTAAACCTCAAATCCATGGTATGTTCGAAAGTACTAAGCATGTGTAGAACAGCAGAACCATTGACTAACAAAAAATAGATATTGTCAAATAATCACATAAAACTGTTAAAATAACAAAGTACTTTTGGAAAAGATAAACCTTTACCATTGGCCATAGGCACACCAGGCAACATCTAACCATTACAACAGGGGAGATCATTATGCAGATTATTAATGCACAATCTTATCAATTAGGATACAAATTTTAGGATTACGGAGGCGGTTCCTGGCAGCCCTAGGTAACACTCACATATGACACTGAAACTAGAATATTGAAAGGAAAGCAAATATCTGAAAGGACCAGGGACATTGCTCATCAGTAGGGGAGGGCTTGATGATGCATCCCATCCATTTACTTTCTAATTGTTTGTAAACTGATCTTAATGGATATTTTTAGGCAGTGTGTATTCTAGTAGTGCTTGCATGGGATAATTCACTGTTCATGAAGTTTTGTTTGCAGCTTCCAAGGTAATTCCCCCAATTAGGCACCTAGAGCGGACATGGTGTCACACACCTGACCTTTAGCCTGTGCAGCCAGAATAATCCGTTAGTGTTTTAGTTTAATAAAAGCTGCACACTGCGTCCTGCCCTGTGCCGAATTCTGCAGTTTAATTCCAGAGTTTAATCACTTCCAGCTGCCTGTAGATGCAATGTGAAATCAAATTGGGGCCAGAACCACACTGAATCCCACCGCCTGTCAGAGAACTGAAATGAAAACAGGCCGTGTAACCCCTGCAGCACTGGGCTAAAAGGATGCCAGGGTCTTCATCAGTCCTTGCAGCGCCCTAAATCACAAATCAGCAGGGATATACCATGGCGCTGTCTCCTGCAATAAACAAAACTGGAATCATTTGCGTACAATGGATGGAAAAGGCTGCCAAGTGTTATGTTAACCCCTCACGACTTAACCAGAAAAAACTGACAGGCATTGAAGTCAGACTGAAAAGTGTGGAATTGCGGGCTGTGGATTATGTTAACATCCACATTTCACCGTCCTGTATATTGTATTATCCTTCACAGATATGCAGAGCTGACTTGTGTATAAAGAACTAAAATTCTTTTCACAAATTGCTTGGCAACTCCGTTTCATAATGGATTGAAAATAACCTTGCTTGTGTCTGAGCATAATGGGGGCACAATTACTATCAGACATATGTGTTAACTGTAACTTTGCCACATGATGCCCAGAAGAATGTGTTTATGAGTGCCTGGCTTGTAAAGACTGGTGGATCTGAGGTTACATTAAAGTTTTTGATTACCTAAAGTAAATTAAATGGCCAAAGGTTGAACACCTGATCACCATACATCACAAAAGCATATGGACCCTGTCCAAATAATGGAGTTCAGACCCTTTTCTGTTCCCCCATGACTGTGTCCCGGGGTACAAAGCCAGCTTCATGGGGTTACCAGTTTGGTGTGGAGGAACTCGAGTGTCCTGCACAGAGCCCAGACCTCAACCCTACTGAACACCTTTGGGATGAATTGGAATGGTGAGCCAGGTCTTCTCACCCAACATCAGTACCTGTCTGTCCTCATTGTCTTCGTGGGTGGTAAGCCTGAGCCTCCATCATACACTTTGGTTCCACCATCAACCTTACACAACTGGGCACAAGCTATTGATACTCCAAAAGTATGATGTGTGTTGAAGATACTTTCCTTCAGATCCCAGCAGTTAAAGAAAAGTATTCTGTATGAATAAATGTTTGTGGGCTGCCTTCCAGTTGATGTCGAGTTCGAGTTTTCCCCAGTGAAGGGTCCTGGTCATTCTCCATTATACAAAGACATTGCACACAATTGTGCTCCTCCAGCCTTGTGGTCAGAGTTGGGTGAAGACCCTTTTCTGTTCCCCCATGACTGTGCCCCCGGGGTACAAAGCCAGCTCCATAAAGACATGGGGTCACCAGTTTGGTGTGGAAGAACTTGAGTGTCCTGACCTCAACCCTACTGAACACCTTATTATTTAAGAGCCAAATCTTCTCATCCAACATACAGTACCTGATCTGTACCTGACCAGAAATAGGGGGAAATTCCCACTGACACAATTCCATGTCTTGTGGAAAGTCTTCCCAGAATAGTGGATCAGAGTCAACTGCATATTAATGGCTATGGGGGAGGACCTGTGTGGCTATGGGGGATACTGTAGGAGATCAGCAACACTGTAATGCAAAAAAAGGATTAAAAAACTGAAAAAAGATCTAAAAGAAAATGGTCAGTTAGGGGCTTACATCTACTTTAAGCCCCACGTACTGACCAGGAGAATGTGTTTATGATCATCTTGCTTGTAAAGTCAGCCCTAATCTAATGTTGTGTGTAGGATCCTGACTTTGGATCTGCGATGACATGAATAGGTTGCATGAGCCAAGATACCTTCTGACATACCCTGGTTAGTAATTGAGTTCATGACAGCCAGACATCCTTTGTTCACTTGTCAAGAGATCATTTCACCATGCATGCTCAGCAAGAACCCCCCAAAATTCCTTGTGGTTTGAGCCCAGGGGAAAAGACTAAAGAGACTAAAGAGAACAAGAAAGCCAGCTCTTGGCTGCCGTTAAGAAGATGAAATCTTTTAAGAACATTAAAGTCTGAGGAGAGAATTGAAAGCTGGGTTCTGCCAACTACCTCACCCACACTCTGCCATCTTCACTTCATTTTCCAACATCTCTAACCTCCTTTGATTACTCAAGAATGAAATCTTCAAGATAAACTGATGGACAGGTGCATGACTCCAATATTCCGCTGCCTTTGTTCAGCGTTTCCTTTGTTTTATTTATGTTTATCTAAATCGAGACGGCTGGAATTAGGAATGCTGAGCAATTTGCCTGCTTCTGTGTGTCAGTGTGTTTAAGTAGATGTAAAACTATCTCTGAAACTGTTCTGTTCCCGCATGACTGTTGCCCGGGGTACAAATTCAGCTCCATAAAGATATTGGGCCTGATTTATTAAAGCTCTTCAAGGCTGTGGAAGATACCCTTTCATAAGCTAACCTGGGTGAACCTGTAAACCTGAAATGGATCTGGTCCAGGATTAAAAATCTTTGCAAACGCATAAAGAATTACTTTTAAGAAATCCATTCCAGGTTTGCAGTATCACCCATGGCAGGGGACCCTATGGTATTGACCATTAGGGAAATGGAGGGGGCAGCTCAATAGCAATGGCCATTGTGGGGAGCAACTCCATAATAATGGCTATAGGGAAGGAGAACTCCATGTTTATGGTTATTTTAGGCGGAAACTCCATATTAGTGGCCACAGAAAGGGACAACTCCATATAAATTATCATTAAGGGGAGCAACTCTATATTATTGACTACAGGGAAGGGAAAAGTCTATATTAATGGCCATTGTGGGGAGCAACTCCATATAAGTAGCTATGGAGAAGGGGCAGCCCCAAATAATTGGACATGGTTTTGGGATGTCCTACAGGCTCATACAGGTGTGGCGCTCAAGTATCAGGAAACTTTTGACCATTGCGAACTTGACTTAATGCCTGTTTATTACTCCCTAATATTAGTTTATTTGACTGGTTTTATAGTGCACAGTATTTCTTTGTAGATGTTTATGGCAGTATGGTGAAGTGAATATAAAAGCACATAATATTTCAAGAATAAAGGAGAATGAAGGCAGGGAATAGAATTAAAGGTCAGTGATCCATATTCTTATCAAGGGAGCGCTCTGCTGTGCAGTTGAATATTATACAACCTTATGTGAACATTGGATGATGCTCTGTATGTCAAGGAGGCATTTGAACAAAAACTGACACCAATATCACCTTCAATGAGATTTAACTACCTATCAGAGTTTATTTACTATCACCCAGACTGATAACATTTTTCATCTGTGTTAGGTGCATGAAAATGCATGGTCGGGTTAATTTTGCCCCCCCCCCTTCCTTCTAATACAGTACACTCAGTAAAGCCATACACAATTTAAAAATTGTAAAAACAATTACCATCTGCCCCAGCTTTTATTGTAACAAACTGAAGACAATGTCAATATACCTTTCCATGGGATACCAGTAAATCTGTGGATCCCAAATCATTTGAGATGCACCATGTTGGAGACTTGGCTTTCCAATGATTCTGCAGTAACATCAACAACAGCTAGACAAAGTGGATGAGAGCTGGGACTTATTTATTTTTTTTTTACATTTTTCACAATTTCTATTTAGATGGTTGAGTATGCAACATAGGCAGATATTGCAGTCTCCTGTTTTCTGACCGGTGGACTTCTCTGAAAAAAGAGAATAGCAGTTGTAGTTTAATGGACTACAAGAGCAGTTAGAGGTCATCGCTTTGATCTCAATAGGGAGTCTGTAGATAAGAAAGTGCCATGTTCTTAGTGTGTAGAGTCCCCCATCCTCCGGAAGAATGGCACCATTGGCTATGGTTCCTGTGGGGGGTTCTCAATGGAGCCTTATCTGCAGACCTGAAGTGAGTTCTCTGTCTTCACTGAAGATTGAAAGGTTTGTGTACAAGACTGTGAAGGTGCAAGTACCTGATTTGTGTGCAGTTGAAAGGAAACTTTCAAGTAAAAAGAGTTTTTCTTGTTTAACAATAGACAATCATGTGGACTCCATAGGCACCATAAAGGTTAACTGTGGGGTATTGTGGATAAAACTAAGGGAAGGAGTTGACTATGACCAAGAAGGCAAAAGTGCAAAGTGGAGAAAAAAATGGTGGCATAATTTTATTATGTGTGAGGCTATGTGCAAGACACTGGAATTCCTCCACACCAAACTGGTGACCCCATGGAGCTGGCTTTGTACCCCAGGGTACAGTCATGGGGGAACAGAAAAGGGTCCTCACCAAACTGTGACCACAAGGCTGGAAGAACCCAATCATCTGCAATGGTTTCATGTGTTGCATGGCATATCCTCATACTTTCAGCCTTGTAATATGTATATATAAAGTGCTTATGTACTGTATATATATCATCTTACGATGTGCATGCAGTGAAAATCATCTTTGTGGTTCTTTTTGAAATGACATCTTACTGACTGAGTTACAAAAATGTTTGTTAATTTGTGGTTGTGCTGTGCTGATGGTGCAGAAGTAAGCAAAGTAAGAGTTACAGCTTCTGGAAAGATTCCCCAATTTCATGAATCAGGTCAGATTCTTGTACATCTGGCAAGATTTGATCCTTCGATTGCTTTAACCCTTAGCTTTTTTGGCCGCCTGTATTTATCCAGCTTTGGTTTCAGTCTCCATGCTTTGCTTAAGGTCTGTTCTGGATATGTAATAGTCTGCTGTGCTTTAGTTCTGTTGCTCTAGAAGCTGTAAAATCCCTTAACTATATTATATATTAAGGGAGGCTGAGAAATATTTAGAGAGGAGGACAGGTCATGGGGGTATTTGTCCATTGCGCTAGTTTATATAACATGTGTTGGGCTGCCATCCCTTATGGAGATTTTCCCTTTTTCAGACCTTCATCAGAGCATTAACAATTGCTGGACATTACATATTGCTATCTGCTCTCCGGACAGACTTGAGATCCTCCGTCTCTAACTTCCATTGGGACTATATGATCAAATATTTAAAAAGTGCTGGAAAAACATGTTAAAATAAATAGAACAATAAGGAGCAATTTATGGCACAACATTTTACTTAAGTGAGTCCATACAATTTTCACCTAGCAGCCACCATCTCATCTAACTCAACTCAAATGCTTTGTTCTTTCAATGTATCCCTTAGTATTGTAATTGTTAATATGTTTTCCCAAGTTTGGGTTGGCACTAACCAACTAACTAATGTTTTCCCCCAAATTCCAAAAACATACTAGTGGTGGCATATGACTATAATACGTACCTAGATATTGAGTTGTCCTTGGAGAGAGCCAATGCTCTATGACTATGTGAAGCTGAAGAACTATATAAAAGCAGAAATAATTAATAAACTATAATTTGTATTCTTTAGGCCAACTCCAAATATTTACCAAGGCACACTGCCATGAAAAGGCCGTTTGGTTTTGTTGTCCCCAAGTCCAAAGGCAAAGAATCTTACACCAATAGTTTTGTTGACTTCTCTTAAAATTGGATGCATATTTCCCATTATTAAAGGACTCAAGGAAAACCACAGAAATAGCAGGAGACACTTGGAAAATTGGTAACAAGTAACAATTTTGAGTAGAAGGCTGGTAAGGTAACACAACATCCACCTTGGAATAACTAGTGGAAAGGCATGGCCACTGGGCACGAAATGCATTTGGTTTTCACTCCCATGTGACCCAGTTTGCACCTCACTGCAGCCATCCAAGAAAAATCAAATCTGCTCCTATCATTTTTTTTGCTTTACAGACACAGGAAGGAAACTGGAAGTCATTCTTTAAAGCAGCAAACACAAATGCCATGTCTACTTTGATTTAAATCGGTGTGCGTGGGGGACTGGTATTAGTGATATAAAACGCAACCTTGTTCTGTGTTGTTTTGTGTTGTCGATATTACAGACATGTTCATTACATCTGAACGCTCTTTGCTTTTTTTGTAAAGATGAAAGTAAATGATCTTCGATGATGTAACAATGCTTTACACACCCTACAAAGCCATTATGGAAAAGCTGTGGTTAACATAATAATCGCACGTTATTAGACGCTCCAATTAGAAGTCAAGGACATTGACATGATCATATAATGCTACACAACATTCATAATAAAATCTGCTGTCTTACCGCAGGGTTTTGTATACACCACAGGAATATTGCATTAGGAACAATAAAACAAAAGGGAGACAAAGACGTGTAAATTAGAATGCAGGGAATAGAGAAACTCAAGATGGTGGAGATTTTACAATGACAGGGCTAAAGGAACAGAAAGAATGGAATGAAATAAAATATGAAATGTTTGTTCTGGGGCCTTTACCTTCAGCTGGTCATCCTATTTCTCTGTAGTGCACACCTGCCCTATTCACTAAAGGTTTAAATAGTCTGCTGGACATTTAGCTACTCTTTGGGTAACAGGTTAGTTCAGCCTTTTTAACCCTTGAATAACATTCAGGTGTTCAGGGAACCCCGGCTATAATTCCTATACCCACTGATCACAGTACATTAGTGTGGCGGTCAGTGGGAAGAATTCCTCTTACATTGCTGGGCAATGGGAAGGCTGTCACTCTTACATAAAGCCAAAAAGATCATGAGTGTCAGTAAAACAAACCTGGGAGACATTGCTCAAGGGACCCCTAGCATCCTCTGGAGGAAACCTGGTTTAGAAACACTAGATTGCTCTCCTCCTGGCCTGGATCTCACTATGTTTGACTTCTGTTTGTTTGTATTCTGGATTACTCTTTAGACTGTTTTTGTGCTCACCTTGTCTATGCTTATCCTGATCATCCTCTTGTTATCTCTTGCATTGTCTAACTGACTGTAACCTGAACTTTTCAGGATGGATTTGCCAAGTTATCTGCCCCGTGACTCCGCCATTGTCTGCTGTTTGTCCTGGCCATCTGATAACTAAGGCTATGTACACACATGCAATAGTTATCATTGGAAACAAACAATTAAAAACCGATCGTCCGATTATCGTTAACAAAAAAAGTGCACGATGACTGGCCAACAGCGATGATGAACGAGGAATGTTGCTGGAAACTTACGGCCGTCCTGGCGGATGGGATTGGGAGATGATCATTTTCTATCTATTGTGTGAACAGTCGTTATTGGTGAATTATATTTGAATGATCATTCAAAATAATCTTAAATAATCATTGATCGATCATTTGTTTTCTTACGATAGTTATTGCACATGTGTACCTAGCCTTACACCTTTCTAGCATCTGTTCTGTTTGTTAGTCAGCTGCCCCATGGTCACACACTTGGTCCACAAATATCCATGATTTAATGGACATCAAAACCAACCGAACATAAGGGATCATTATATTCCCCCACAATCCATACCTATATACCAGGAGAAGAATTGCAAATTTACCCTGTAGTGTATTTTTTATAACCTAATCATAAACTTGGCAGCCATTGAAATCTCTTTCTCCTAGGACTTTGTTAAAGTTGCATTTATTTAATGTCATCTTTGTCACAGGCTTAGCTATTGATTTAGCCATGTGGTGTTGCTTTGGTAATGTTTATTGGTATTTTAATATAAATCTTTCTCTGTGAAGACTTTTGGTGCTACTTTGGTCATTCTCATTGCTGGTCTGGGTTGTGATATGAGAATAATGATTATGTAGTCAATTATGTCAATGTTGTGTGGAAGTTGTCTTAAGACTTTCTTACCAAATAATGTGGATGCCTTTGCTTTACCTTACTTTTTGGGCCACCAGTACATCTTATAAGAAATAAAAACATGACAATATGCTAACAACAAACATTCAATTCACTCCGGCAACAATGGACAATTGATACATTACCTAGGCAACAAATGGGCCATCATTTCAATATGATGGCAACAAATAGGCAATAAAGGCAATATACAGGCAATAATGGGGCAATGCTTGGGAAGCAAACAATCACTCTAATACCAGCAACCAAGGGACTATCATTACAATATGTACACAATAAATGATCATCTATTACAAGCAGCAAATGGGCAATCATTACCATATATTGGAAACAAACAGACAATCACTGTAATACCAGCAACCAAAGGACTATATGTATTCAATAGGTGACCAATCATTACAAGCAACACATGGACAATCAATACAATACATTGGCAACAAACAACCAGTTACTGTAAATGTGCAGCACACAGGCAATCACTATAATACCCAGGCGACCATCAGACTATTGGTAAAATATGCACACAATAAATCATTATCCATTACAAATATCAAACGAGCAATCATTGCAATACTCAAACAATAAACAAGCAATCACTATAAATGTGCAACAAACAGGCAATCATGGTAATATATGGGCAACAAAGAGGCAGTTGTTTTGATATGTGGGCAACAAATGGGCAATCATGACCATGCACTGTGTTTATTACAGTTTCTAACTTCATTATTAATTTTTGGCACATGAACAAGTCTAGGATACAAAAAAATCTTCTCTAACCCTAAAAGTGGGTTTTTTATTAAAAAAGGGGAAAAAAAGCTGATCTGCCGCATGCGCAGTGAGATCAGCACTCTTTGTTTCTCATTTACAGCAAGCTTTGCTACCCAATCTTGCATCTATGCAGTGTGAATTCAGGTGATGTAGCCAGAAGAAGAGAGAAAAGGGAAGAAAATGGCGGTGTGGACATCTCTGGAGGGATCAGAGGCTCTGGAGACGGTAAGTTTGATTTGTTTTTGGACAGTTCTGCTTTAAGCCCCAATCCATGTGTGAAAACATTCAATCTCACCTTACCCTCTGACTCCAACACATTTTGCATTATTGTAATGTTTTGACTTTTTTGCAGCAATTTTGGAAAAGGGAAAACTCCCAAATTTAATGTTTATATCTGTGGACCTGGTCAGCTTTGCTCTTCTCAAAGTTGAATAGACCTTACAAGCATCGTATTTCAACCCAATTTAGTTCAATTATTAAGGTGATCTCAATGCCAAAATCATACAGGTGCACAAAGAACACCCTTAGGGGGGGACCATATTTTATTGGTTTGCAAATATACACATGCTGGTATTTCAGTATCTGGCGATTCTGTTAAAAGATTTGTGGTTTTAAAGGTCGCCACTTTCAGACCCACCCCGCTACGCCTTATAATCGTCAGCACTCATTGTTGCTTATAAAGTTTCTCTTATTAAAGAGGCAGTGCTTTTATTCGATGGCCGAATAGTCCCGCAGCATGTTTTACACCTTGAAAAGTCAAAGCAACACCAAGGGAAGTCGCTGCGAAAACAATGGCACATTTACAGGCTGAGTCTTGAAGCGCGATAGCGAAGTGGTTAAGTCCATCTGGGAGCTCCTGGATTAAATTGCACACAATCAGCTCATGTTCTCACAAAGCTTCTTACAGCTCCACGGCAAAAAAACACAAACATGGAAACAACAGACAAAGATTCAATTTCCTCCATCGCCTGTGCCAGCGACTGCACAAACTGCTCCATTAAAACACATAGGCAATGTTCGATGTGCAGGCAGAAAGGTATAGAAAGCTTACATTGTATATTTTAAACAGAACTTTTACAGCATTACAGCAGAAGAAGGAAGAGATGCAGAGAAAAAAATAAGGAAGCGGGAATGTATTTTGCCGTCGCTGGCATATTTTTGTATAGTCTGCATAACGTAAAATGTAACTATGTCTTAAATTCCAATTTACATATTCCTAATGTGACAGTAATAAATTATAAATGGTAAAAGATATTGCACATCAAACCACTTAAGCATAAACCAGAGGTTGTCATCATATTACTAATCTGCACAACTCCCTATAAAATTGAGAAAAATTGTAATTTCTAACAAGTAGTAAAATCCTTATTTATATTCCAAAGAAGGAAAGCAAAAACCATCCATATACTAGCTATATGTTCAAAAATTTCTGGTCACCGGACCATCACAGCCACATGAACTTGCTAGATATCCCATTCCATAACCCTGTTCAGTAGAGTAGGGTTTGATCAGGGCTCTGTGGAGGACACTCAAGTTCCTCCATACCAAACTGGTGACATAAATTCTTTATGAAGCTGGCTTTGGAGAAATACCAGGACCTTTCCCTAGAAACATGTGAACCCCAGCATTTGGAGAGGTGTTCTTCATACATCTGGTCATATACTGTAGGTGGATGATGGAGGGTGAGAAGCCCTGGATCAGCCCTGGATCTAATTCATCCCAAAGGTGTTCAGTAGGGCCTACAATGTCTTTGTATGATGAAGAATTAACAGGACACCTAAACCGTATCATATCATACCAATGGGTGTGGTGTTCAGGTGGCCATGACAAATTGGCCATATGGTGTGTCTGGACTGAACAGACCTTGGTTTTATCAAATGAAGACCATCCATGTATGGCCCATTCAGACCTCTATCTCTATAATAATCTCTAGGGATCCGGCTATGAAGTTTAAGCACTTCTTGGTATGAAGTGAAACACTGTCCCTGTCCCCCAGTTGTGCTCTTGCATTGTCACCCTAGCAGGCAACAACTGACAGACTTTGCTTAGACATGATTTACTTCTATCATTACCAGGAGGCAAATCCGGAGCAATGATATGCGGCCATTGCTGGAATGAATGTACCCAGGTAGTGGCTGCAGAAGAGTGGCAGGAGAGATCAGCAGCACTGAGCTACATGAACCTAAATCAGTATTTTAGCAGTCCCTGTGTCATGTGCTTAGGGATTGTCTCTACTTTAAAAGTTGTTGTTTGTATATTGTGCTGATTCTGGCAAAATTTCATGCTTGTTGTGTGCGTTAAATATCTCGCCATTATGAGCTGATTGATCTCCAGTGGCCCAACAGATCCTTTTTATTTTTCAGGTGTTTGCTGCAGAAAATGCTGTGATCTATTGTAATGAGTCTCTTGATTGCCAAGTCAAAGAAAGACATTGCAGCTTTCAGACCTGTTAATGATGTCGAGTACGCTGTATGACATGAACACATGTCAATGAGCGCTGAAAGCTCCCGACTCCCACAAACAGTTTTCTAACAGATGCATTATTTATTAAAAGCAGATCACATTCTGCATGTTGGAAAAAATAAATAAAATTAGACTTCTCCCCTCTTACACATGTCACCCTTATAGGGGAAAATCCTTGGGCTTTAATACTGGGTATACCTAACCTGAAAAAGTTCCTGTAGCTTTGCAAGATCTATCATTTGCTGTATCTCAGTGCTGATAAACTCAGCAGTCTTTTTGAAGTCACTTCTTCTCTATATGCATTTCAGTGAGGTAAGTATATTGTTTGTTTTGTGCAGGTGTGGTTTTGTATACAAGTGACCCTGTGCTGGGGAGGCCACATGAAATTAATAGTTTTTCCCAGCAGTAGCTAAACCTGCTCACCTTTCCAATTCTTATTCCTGTTTGCCACACCATGTACCCAGTTTTCCACCCACCATCATTTAATGCGAGACTGAGGACATACTGTGAGTGTAGGACATTATGAACCCAATCATTAAAATTGTCAATATGGTGCCCTGGGCATTGATGGACAAAGAATCTGCATAATGATGTAATTTTGTCATTGTGGACAACCATTTCATCATGGAGAACCACCCACTGCTTGAGAAAAGGGAACACCATTGATCTGATATATTAAAGTTCTCCAAGACTGGAGAGGACAGACTAATATGTGTGAACTTCGGTGATCCAGGAAACATTCAATTAATGTAATAAAATCATTTGATATTGACAAATATTTTTAATTCTGGATCAGATCGATTCAAAATTTTCTGGATTACCCAGGTTCTTCCAAGATGCTCTATCTTCTCCAGTCTTGGAGAGCTTTAATAAATCAGGCCCCACGTATCAAATAGCCAACCATAGGATATCTGCTCCCAACTGCTCCCATTTTACCTTATGAGCCTGGTTGGGAAATTTATTTGCACACCTTTGCATGCAGTTGCCTTTGCAAAGGTTTGTGGCACAATTTGTGATCATGATATGCAATATCCGGCTGTCTTTGAGCGGTCACCGCCTACATTGACTTGAGTGGGAATACATTCTTATGGCACTGGTTGCTTTGCAGTTCTTGCTACAGAACTGGAGACCCCTTGCACTAAACTGTACCACAACCACAATCAACTGCGTGACAAAGCCCTCTTTAAAAGTTGTGGTTGACTCCAGAATCTGCTCCTGGGTGCAAATATATGAATGTCCAGGAGCGGCTAACTGTGTGGTTTTAGACAGCATCAAAAAGAGGCTTTAGTCTTCTTCCAAACGTCATAAAAAATGTTGGGAAGCATGCAACAAAACTCTATACCAATGTAACAGCATGTAAACCTGAATTCCAGTGATAAATGTGGCCTGTGTTCTTTTTTTTTCCGTAGGTAACATCTTATCCTGGAGGGCACCATCTTTACAAACAGACTCTGTTCACAAATGGTTTTTTCAAGTTCCATGCTCAGGGAATAACTCACACTTCCTTTTTTCTTCACCTTCCTTCTTCCCTTGAGGGCGTCTGTCACCGCCACTCATTGCCACCTGCTTCACTCAGGTGTGAGCTGTTTCCATAGTGACGTTCCTCAACTTGTGAAGGTTGAAGGATGCCTAATGTTACCCCCCCCTCCTCTCCAGTCTCCAATTATTAACCACTTTCTGTCTTGGAGGCATCTTCACAGTTAAAAATTGACTCCTAACTGAAGAATGTGAGGAGCCCAAGGCTCAGAAAGACCTGTGACCTGTTCTAATCTACTCCTTTTATCTGCAGCCCTTTAAAGGGCCAAACTAAAAACTATCTATTGTTTATGTTTTCAGATGCATGGGCTGTCAGTTTTTTTTTACACAGATCATAGCAAACTTTTGCCAGAATGGAATAGGACATTGTTTTGAAAGTAGAGTTTTGTTTTTTAATGTTGTCTTTGCCACCAGCAAGAAGTGTCAGTTAGGCATGAACAGATCAGAGGACAGGTTTACAAGCTTTCCATTGATAGGGCCGCCCATTACCATTACATTGATGTTTTTGAAAATGCCTTTCTAGCTGGAATGTTAAAAAGGTATAGAGCTAAATACCATTAAGATGCAGGTGGCAACTTTTGGAAACTCAAGACCAAGAAAAGCAAAGGTCCTCTCACCTTTTGTAAGAGTATATCCGAGGTTCATAGCTTCACTGTCAGCACTCCTGCTGCCCAAACAAAAAAATTGGCACTTAAGAAGCATTCTGAAAATAAAGACTTAACAAAATATGTTAAATACTTCAAATGCTCACCCCTGTCCTGGCTAATCGAAGTCCTGAATAATGTCACCATGGCCAAAAGCCAACAAGTGATAGCTAGGCACTGGAAGTCCAATAGCAACCTCCTGGGATAGCTGAGCACTGGAAGTCCCACAACCACCTCCTGGGATACCTGGATACTGGAAATACCACAGCCACCAGGAGGTGCACTTGACGTCCCACAGATACCTCCTGGGATAAATGGTCACTGCAAGCCCCACAGCCACCTTCTGGGATAGCTAGACACTGGAAGTCCCAAAGCCACCTTCTGGTAAAGCTGGACACTGGAAGTCCCACAGCCACCTTCTGCGATAGCTGGGCACTGGAGGTCCCACAGCCACCTTCTGGGATAGCTGGGCACTGGAGGTCCCAC